>NC_086000.1:28258386-28373386 GCF_030014385.1 Trichomycterus rosablanca | reverse complement strand
TAACATGAATCTTTTGATTTACAAAAGTGATATACAGACACACACACATACACAAATGCTTTCAGTTTGGTTGCCATAAAGTTGTGAAATGCAAATGATAGATAAATAGATAACAAAGGAAAATCCTGATTAAATAAGTAGAGAGAGTGCTTTCAGACAGGTGTACTACATAACACAGTAGCAGTTGACATTCTACCTGCCTTACATACTTTGTGGCATGTAATAATACAGAATGTTAAGCAGTCCCAATTCACCTAAATTTTGAAGTAGTATGGTAAAAGTATATAAAAAAAACAGTTAAACAGTGAAAAAAATGTGTAGGCAAAAATGATTTGGTAATTTGACAAATGAGCAAGCGTGTGTGTGTGTTAAGTTTTACCTGCTAAGTTTGGGTTTACTTGTCCCAGTATTATTTTTTTATTTGGATTTTAATGCCATGTTTAACAAGTATGTGTCATTTTATGGCAAGATAGGTATTACGTTCCTGTCTGCTTATTTGATCTTTGAGCTCCACTGAACTCTACAGTAACATGAATCTTTTGATTTACAAAAGTGATATACAGACACACACACACATACACAACTGCTTTCAGTTTGGTTGCCATAAAGTTGTGAAAAAGTTGAAGGAAAATCCTGATTAAATAAGTAGAGAGAGTGCTTTCAGACAGGTGTACTATTACGATAGGTATTACGTTCCTGTCTGCTTATTTGATCTTGTCCTGATAATTTGGACTACTTTATATTTTCATTTTTATGGCTGCAAGGTACAGTGGGGTCAAAAAGTATTTAGTCAGCCACTGATTGTGCAAGTTCTCCTACTTAGAAAGATGAGAGAGGTCTGTAATTTTCATCATAGGTACACTTCAACTATGAGAGACAAAATGAGAAAAAAAAAATCCAGGAAATCACATCGTAGGATTTTTAAAGAATTTATTTGTAAATTATGGTGGAAAATAAGTATTTGGTCAATAACAAACAAGCAAGATTTCTGGCTCTAACAGACCTGTAACTTCTTCTTTAAGAAGCTCTTCTGTCCTCCACTCGTTACCTGTATTAATGGCACCTGTTTGACCTCGTTATCTGTATAAAAGACACCTGTCCACAGCCTCAAACAGTCAGACTCCAAACTCAACCATGGCCAAGACCAAAGAGCTGTCAAAGGACACCAGGAAGAAAATGGTAGACCTGCACCAGGCTGGGAAGAGTGAATCTACAATAGGCAAGCAGGTTGGTGTGAATAAATCAACTGTGGGAGCAATTGTAAGAAAATGGAAGACATATAAGACCATTGATAATCTCCCTTGGGGTCAAGATCTCATCCCGTGGGGTCAAAATGATCATGAGAACGGTGAGCAAAAATCCCAGAACTACACGGAGGGACCTGATGAATGACCTGCAGAGAGCTGGGACCAAAGTAACAAAGGCTACCATCAGTAACACACTACGCAGAGAGGAACTCAAATCCTGCAGTGCCAGGCGTGTCCCCCTGCTTAAGCCAGTACATGTCCAGGCCCATCTGAAGTTTGCCAGAGAGCATATGGATGATCCAGAAGAGGATTGGGAGAATATCATGTGGTCAGATGAAACCAAAATGGAACTTTTTGGTAAAAACTCAACTCGTCGTGTTTGGAGGAAGAAGAATGCTGAGTGAACACCATACCGACTGTGAAGCATGGGGGTGGAAACATCATGCTTTGGGGCTGTTTTTCTGCAAAGGGGACAGGACGACTGATCCGTGTTAAGGGAAGAATGAACGGGGCCATGTATCGTGAGATTTTAAGCCAAAATCCATCAGTGAGAGCATTGAAGATGGAACGTGGCTGGGTCTTCCAGCATGACAGTGATCCCAAACACACCGCTCAGGCAACGAAGGAGTGGCTCCGTAAAAAGCATTTCAAGGTCCTGGAGTGGCCTAGCCAGTCTCCAGACCTCAACCCCATAGAAAATTTGTGGAGTCCGTGTTGCCCAGCGACAGCCCCAAAACATCATTGCTCTAGAGGAGATCTGCATGGAGGAATGGGCCAAAATACCAGCTACAGTGTGTGCAAACCTGGTGAAGACTTACAGGAAACGTTTGACCTCTGTCATTGCCAACAAAGGTTATGTTACAAAGTATTGAGTTTAACTTTTGTTATTGACCAAATACTTATTTTCCACCATAATTTACAAATAAATTCTTTAAAAATCCTACAATGTGATTTCCTGGATTTTTTTCCCCTCATTTTGTCTCTCATAGTTGAAGTGTACCTATGATGAAAATTACAGACCTCTCTCATCTTTTTAAGTAGGAGAACCTGCACAATCAGTGGCTGACTAAATACTTTTTGACCCCACTGTAGCTTAAGACTGTTCTTGTGTTGTTCTTTCCCCCCCCCCCCTTTTTCTCCCCCTTTAGCGCATCCAATTGTTCAATTTTGCATCGTGCTTCCTCTCTGTCTTTGCTGAACAATGCCCTTACCGAGGAGATCAAAGCTAAGGGGATGTTTTTGGATCCCCTCCGAAACATGGGCAGCAGCCGGATGCATTTTTGCCACCCACACATTGATGAGTGTTGTGCCACCTAGCGTTGCATGCGGAGAGACACACCCTAAGGGCACTCTTCCTCATCTCTGTGCAGGCGCCTCTAATCAGCCGGCAGAGGTCGTAATCGCAATCTGACAGAGAGAGACCCACATCCGGTTCTTTAGCCCGCCCCCCAACCGAGCAACCGGCCAAACGTTGCTCATACAGCCACTCAGCCTTGAACCGGCAAGGTAGAGTTTGGATGTATCTCCCATTGATGTAGACATTTATTAGTGTTTTATATCTGTTGAAGGGAATTTAATGTTTGTTGTATTTTGCCTTGTTTTTCCTCCGGCTATTTGATCCACTTTTTTATTCCATGCATATTCCAGTTCAGTTAGTTTGTTGAATGTCCTGTATGTTATCAATGATAGAGTGGTCTGATGTGCATGATTCTAGCGCTTTAAGGCATGATTGTGAGTCTGTGCATATTAACATTTTATGTTTTTAAATTTACTTGTCCCCTTAAAGAGAAGGGTCACTTCAAATTAATACTAAATGATTCTGACTGATTACATGGTCAATATTTGCCTTCACAAATAAGAGAAAATTCTGTATATCTGTATAGCGCAATGTATATGTTTAAGGAATCCTATGAAGTTCTCATTCCAAAATGTGTGGCGACCAGGACAACGCAGGGGTTTGTTTGTTTGGATTTTAATGTCATGTTTTACACTTTGGTTACATTCGTGACAGGAACGGTAGTTACTCATTACACAAGATTCATCAGTTCACACGCTTATATCAAACACAGTCTCGGATAATTTAGTGTCTCTAATTCACCTCACTTGCATGTCTTTGGACTGTGGGAGGAAACCGGAACACCCGGAGGAAGCCCACACGGACACGGAGAGAACATGCAAACTCCACACAGAAAGAACCCAGACCGCCCCACCTGGGGATCGAACCCAGGACCTTCTTGCTGTGAGGTGACAGTGCTACCCACTTAGTCACCGTGCCGCCCCAAAGCAGGGGTAAAACATAAAAATGGAATGGCATGTTTTATGCTAGTTTTATTGGTCTTGTACTATAGCTGGGGTCAGAGCGCAGGGTCAGCCATTGTCTGGCACCCCTGGAGTCGAGAGGTTTAAGGGCCTTGCTCAAGGGTCCAACAATGGCTACATGGCAGACCTGAGATCGAAACTCTCTTTGGATTAGGCACATGTAGGGTGTGTTCGAAAACCTAGTGAGCTGTCTTGCTGTCTTACTGCCTACATAGGCAGCTGCCTAAGCAGAGAGGAAGTCATTGAATTATAAGGCAGGTTATTCGACCGCGTTACAGCAGTTCCATCAGTTAGCCTAATGCCATTCAAACTAATGTGATGAGGTGGCATAACGTGCGTGCGTAACGGAGCGTGCGTAGGATGATGTTTAATGCATCTATGTAGAGAGCTCACTAGGTTTTCGAACACACCCGTAGTCTTTGTCTTTCATTGTTGTAGCTTGGCCATTCATTTAGGATGTGTTTTATTGTGATGGGTGTCTGACATTCTTCACAAAGTCTGGGATCTTCTCCTTATATTAAGTGTTGGTGTGTCAATCTGGAATGGCCTATTCTACATCTACAGTAGTGTAGACAACTTGGTCTGTACGTTTTCCATAATGTAATTTTGATTTATTTCTGACATTGTGGTGAAACAATAGGTTGTGTTCAGTACCTTGTCTGTTTTCCTGGGTGAGAGTCATCATGCTCCCATCCTCAGCCAGGCTCTCCTCCAGGTTAGACAGGATCTGTCCACAGTGAAACATTTTCAGAAGTTTTAGAGCATGACAAATTGCACGGTACACACTGAGACTGCAGCAACTTTCGGACATGCTTACTTTCTGACAGATGCTTTTCATGCTGTGTAGGCGGTCCAGAGACTCCTGGGGCTTGTTTATGTACTGTGGTAGCTCAGCGTGCAGCACACGCATGGAGAACGGCACCATCGAACCTGAACAACCATAAACATGTCACAGTCAGTTTCACTCCTGGACACTGACAAAAACTTTTCCCATGTTCTTAATGAACTGTCTCTACAGTAGTGTTAAAATGATGGTTCATGGAGCCATAAGTGTGCAGCTCTGTCTAGATTTAAAGGATTTACAGGCGGCACGGTGGCTAAGTGGGTAGCACTGTCGCCTAACACCAAGAAGGTCCTCTGTGGGTTTCCTCCTGGAGCTCCGGTTTCCTCCCACAGTCCAAAGACATGCAAGTGAGGTGAATTGGAGATACTAAATTGTCCATGACTGTGTTTGATATTAAACCTGTGAACTGATGAAACGTGTGTAATGAGGAACTACCGTTCCTGTCATGAATGTAACCAAAGTGTAAAACATGACGTTAAAATCCCAATAAACAAACAAACAAACACACAAAAGGATTTACATTTCATAACACAGTCCCATATGTGTTAATCCCTTATATTTTTCTCCATCCAGCTGACCTCAGCATCAGCTTTGATCAGCTAACTGATCAACTACCATGATTCATGGCTTCACTGACTGTTCTGTATTATTAGAAGAGACCCAACTTGAGCTCTTGTAATCTTTAAGTGGTTGTTGTTTTCACACTCTACACCAGCGCTCCCCAACCTTTTTTGCACCACGGACAGGTTTCATATAAGATAAAATTTCACGGACCGGCGGGGGCGGGAGGATTTAAAATAGAATAACTATACTGCTCACAAATGAGCTTTTTTCACTGCAACGAGATGCTGCTTCCACCTGGGGGTGATATGAGATGATAAACACCCGTGTGTCGGAAACGGAAGCAGTGTTGTCATTGCTGATGTATTCTTTCTGTGCGTGCCGGTAATAAATGACCCACGGCCCGGTGGTTGGGGACCACTGCTCTACACCATCTAGGACCTGGGGGAATCGAAGACGAGTCTCTCTGGTCTCCCAATTTACATTTTGTCATGAAAACACATGTGAGAAGTGACAAGGGGTTTAATGATACCATGTCCTAAAATGCACTTCAACAAGAAGCGAGCAATCAAAGCTGCTTGAGTGAACTAGGCATTGTTTATGTGCGCTCTAATGATCTGATTAAGATGATTATGCAGTGGTATCTTAGTGGTTAGGGTACTGGACAAGTGATCAACATGCTGAGCCCCTGAGCTAGCTTTGTCCTGGTCAGGGTGGCGGCAGGGTCCGGTTCCACCAGAAGACATTTAACGTATGGCAGGAATAACCTGGACAGGGTGCCAATTCATCATAGGCTATGTCTGAGCTGGGGATGGCCAAAGCACTATGACATCTGTGTACATTTATTTATTTATTTATTTATTTATTTATTCATGTTTTACACTTTGGTTACATTCATGACAGAAACGATAGTTACTCATTACACAAGATTCATCAGTTCACAAGTTCAATGTCAAACACAGTCATGGACAATTTCATATCTACAATTCACCTCACTTGCATGTCTTTGGACTGTGGGAGGAAACCGGAGCCAGGTATCATGATTTTAACATTCAGCTTCAATATCATGTATTGTAGCCATGATGTTGCTCAGCAGTCAGTGGCACATTATTTATGTGCACTCTAATAATGTGGTTAAGATTATAATGCAGTGGTATCTTAGTGGTTAGGGTACTGGACGAGTAATCAGAACACTGAGCCCCTGAGCTTGCACTGTATTTGGTCACAGTTGTAAGTAGCTTAATCCTTGTCCGGTTTCACCAGTAAAGCAAGACAGGAATACCCTGGACAGGATGCCAACTCATCACAGGGCTTCAGCAATCCACTGCTCAGACATGTCTGTGTAGACAGCAGCCAATAGCCCTGTTACGATTCAAACCCTGATCTCAGAGGCGGTGGGTTAGCGTAATGGACCGCTGCACCACCTGAGTGCTCCTTTAGTTAATTAAAAAATAATAAATACATTTAAACAAGACAAAGCTTTCTTGCTGTCGTTGCATGATGAAGTGTGTGTGTGTGTGTGTGCGGTAGAGAGTGTGATGGCACATTTTGGCAGTCACTCAGTGGCATCTTTCATTTCCCTTATTTGTGTGTGTTTGTTTTGTGTTTAACAAGTAAATTAACTCAAGAGATTTAGGAAGCTGGTCTGCTCGGAGACTGAATCCTCTATTAAAAGACCTGAGAGTCGCTCAGATCTAAAGCTTTTATGCTGGTGCTGTTTTTTGGAGGTTGTGTCTCTGCTCTAAGCGATACACTCCACTTTGGTTTGGCGCTCAAAGGTTTTCTGAAGTCTATATATGCGAATGGCACTTATTTTTCATTATAAGACCTGCAGACTCGCCGTACTTACCTCGTCTGGCTGGGTAGACTGTAGGATAGTACTCATAGTACAGGTCTGGCTGGTCCAGATAACCAAAGGGCTCAAATTCCAGTTCTGCATTCTGGAACATGTTGAGCTTAACCAGAAGAGCCAGACGTACAAACCACAACTGCAACAAGACAAAGGATTCCATTCAAACCACTGCAAACTGCTTCCACTAATAATGAAGTAAACAACTGCAAATACTGCAGTTCCAGCGCTTTCCAGAACGTTTAATCAATTGTGCGACCCTTAATAGATCCTTAATCTAAAAGCAGAAACAACATGAAGAAATGGTGCATCAAAGTCAGGAGTATATAAGGATAATTGAAGTCATTATCCTAATGTGTTTCTACACCCTATAGGGCTGAAATGTTGATAATGAAAGGCAGTAGGTTTCCATTAACGGAGCGAAAATCAGAGTGAAAGTCAGCAGAGTGAAATGTATGTGTGTGAACGCCAACGGAGGTCGAGACATCAGAGAGGTGGGACGCTTTGATATGGCTGACACACCAGCCGGTGTCAGATCAGCGAGTTTGTGCAGACAGAGTGGACATGAGGCCAGGAAGTTGTGCTACAGTGATACTTCAAACATGTTACACCAACTGAAACTCAACCCTCTAACGTGCCAACATATTTTTACATGGACATTGTGGTGGATTATGAATAATGGATTAAAAAGTGGCCAGGCAGGTGGATTATGAATAATTAATTAACTAGTGGCTATGCAATACACCAAACTATCACAAGTAGTGTAGATAATGTAGTGGATTTGCTAGAGAAGCACAGAGAGGAAATCCACATAATTTGAAAGTTCCAGTTCTGCAATGTTATTAGCATTCTGAATCAGATTAATATATAAAGCATTTTTAAATATTTATTTTCATTATTATTTAAAAAATAATCATATGAAAATTAAAAAAGAAATAGTACTGTCTGGACATACCATGTTTCTTTAAAATAATTTTTAATTCTTTGAATAATTCTTTAAGATCACTTAAAATAATAGTGATTTTTCCAATTAAATATATTTAAATGTATTTATTTATATATTTATTTATTTATAAAATAAAATAAAGTATAAAGTACTGTTTGGAAATACCACGATAAACAATTTAATAAATAACAATAATAATAAATTATTTTTATTTGAATTATTATAAAGAAAAACAAGTAATTACAAAATTAAAAACAATTAATTCTAAAAATAAAGCACCATAATTAAATAAATAAAATTACACGTAAACATTAAATAAAATAAGCCTCACACATGGGTTCAAACTTAACAGTTTTTAAGCTTGTTTTTAATGGTTATCTTATAGAAATTTGAGAAGCCGCTGCTACACGCCAGGCCAGTCAGATAAGGGTTTTACAATACATAAGCCTTTGTATGTATTAGAAACAAATCTTACTAAAATGTTTACCAACATAACAGACAAAACATACATGTTTGTAAATCGTTAGTTGGAGGAGCATATCACATAGCCGATTAGCTTCAAACTAAATGTATAGCCTAAGCTTACAACACTAGGATATTTAAATTGTTATGTAAAAGATTTTAAAATGATGTTTTGCCTAGAACTAACATTATTGTAAAAATCTCCTGAGGTCTACATCTTATGCCAAGTTCACACTACACAACTTTCCAAGTGGTCAGGTCGCTGTACAGTTCACACTACACGACTGGATCTCTTGTAATCGGGAGTCTTTCAAGTCGGTGTGGATTTCACACTACACGACTGATCTGCGATAGGGGGTTTCACACTACACCATCTATCACCAACTGGAATCGCAGGCGAGCTTCTCTGGTCTCCCTAAACTACGTTTTGTCATGAAAGCAAACGCGAAAAGTGACGAAAGGTTTAATGATACCACGTCCAAAATGCACATCAACAAGTAGCGAGCGGTCAAAGTTTGTGCGCTGATGTGCAGAGTAAAATCAAAGACGAAAAAGAAATGAATCTGAGTTGATTTGGCTACGCGAACAGCATGGATTGTTCTATCGTGAGTTGAAGGTTAATAAATATTTTTTTGCAATGCAACGTTGGTGTTACGTTTTGTAGAGAACGATAAGGTCAGAAATACTGTAAAACTTGTGTGTGCTGATGTATTCTGATAGAAACTATATTATGCCCCTGTCCCACCTTTTTACAACTCCTTTCCTGCATTCCCCCGACACCGTATCTTGCGTTCTCATTGGCTGTTTGACATAGCACTCATTGCCAGTCGGCCGACTCATATCCAGATATTTGACATGCTAGATATATTTCTTCAGTCACCGAGCGCTCAGATCGAGTTGTTGAGTAGTTCACACATAGCGATTGAGAGCCGAGTTTCGATCGCCGAGCGAACGCCGAGTTGCTCCTGAGCCGGCAAATCTACCGCCGACCAGTCGGCGAGCGAACATCAGGGCAAGAATCGTGTAGTGTGAACTGGACATTAGGCAACCCCATGCGGAATTCTGACTCCAAGGTTGATAACCACAGTTTTAAAGGGATACACCAGTGGTACTTACTTTTATCCTCAAATAGCTACAGCAGCTGCAGGTTTTCTTAGCAGCCATGCAGAAACATCATCTGATTCCAGTAATAAGTGATTTAAAGACCTGAGCTGTGTCCGAAATCGCATACTTCCATACTCAATAGTACGCGAAATGAGGACGCGAGAGCGGTTAGTATGTCCGAATACATACTATACACAAAGAGGTACGCGAGAAGTACCCGGATGACCTACTTATTGGGCAGCCATGTTTGAGTATGCAAGCGATGCACACTTGTGGTCCGCTAATGTATCCCATAAAGCAACTGGAGCTGCGTAGGCGTTCGAAGTGGCACAAGAAACAAGAAAGATAGCGGTCCTCTGAGTCCTCTGTTTACAAGTATAAGTAAGATAAATAAAATACAAATTTTAAAGACGAATAAATAACAAAACGACGATAAATATCCAAAATTTTGGCGAGTGGGGTTTGTAATGAGTCTGTACCCATGGTGATATTACGTCATCACGTCCTCACGTCATCACTTGACGTTGGTAAGATGACGGATGTAATACGTAGCGTTGTTGTGTACATACTGCATACTTCTGTACTGAAAGTACGTACTTTTTTACCGGCCGAGTAGTGCATACTTCCTCCAATCTAGTATGTACTCTGTAAGTATGAGATTTCGGACGCAGCTCAAGATTAAGCAAGTGGAATCAGGCGTAGCTCATGCCTGGATTGTATGAAAACCTGCAGCACTGCTGTTCTTTTTTTCAGATAAGAGTAAGTACTGCTGGGTTAAACACTGTATATTAAAGTAGGGCTGTCGCGGTGAGAGAATTTCCCCTTGCGATATTCAACCTGTCTCAATATCGCGGTATGCGGTAATATCGCCATTTTTTTTTGTTTTTGAAAATTACTTAATTAATCTGCATTTTAGAGCTATATAAACAAGCTTTATTGTTAGGCTATGATTCGGTATATTATTGCTTTATAATGACAAAGATGAGACAGCTTTAAGACCAATGAAATGCGTGTTTAATGTTAAATACAGAACAGAGCAGGGATGCGTGTCTTTTCTCTATTAAAAAAAGGTTTAAATTTAGCTCCTAGGCTAGATATACAGTGTGAAATGAAAAAAAAAAAGTGTTTAGGCTAAATATTGTAAATACACATCTAATCAAAATATGGTAAAAAAGAAATATAATAAAGTCTGTAAGAGTTTAAACCTGCGTTATCATGCGCGCTAGAAGAACCAACACGTTCATCTGATGTGGTTTAGAGAGAATCTGAGTGGGGTAGCGATGTTCCCCTCGGTACTAAAACTCTCTCTGATGGGGCTCGTTACACTAATACACGTGTACTGTACCTGCATGCGACTTTACAATGCGACAAACTATCTATTTAGTAGGTATAATTAACATAACAATATATACTACATTTCAAGTTATTATTCGTTTCAATACATTTTTATTCAACGAAAAAATACATTTAAATCATTCCAGCAAGACCAGAAAGAGAATATTTGCAGGCTGCAATGCCATATTAACCGTCATTAAGTGTTTTAGTTCACCAAGGCTGTTTGAATATAGTCTAAATTACAAGTATTTATTGAGTGTGAACTCAATTTGATCATTAATAAACTTGCCTATAATTCCTGTTGCGATTGTTTACATTTTAAAACACAAAGCCTGACACTCAGCAGCAACGCATGAGAACAGGTTGCGGGAAAATGACGCTCTTAGCTCATTTTCATTATGAATTCATTTAACATTTATTACGCCCGAATGTAAGAGTATAACAAGATGGACCCTGCAACAATATAAACAAAAAAAAATAGAAGAAAGAAAGAAAAAACGTGAACACTGCGGTGTTGCGGTTGCTTGGCATGCCCTGCGGTTGGCTGGTCTATACCGCGATATTTCAAAATTGCGGTTAGCGCGACAGCCCTATATTAAAGGCAATATCAGACTAGATCGATGTTGTTATGTTCAACAAAACATGAGGAATGATGAGCTTTAGTTAAAAACCAAGTCAAGTCAAATGTATTTGTATAGTGCTTTTTACAATGGACATTGTCTCAAAGCAACTTTACAGAATCCAGGACCCACAGACCAAAAACCCCTGTTGAGCAAGTCGAGGGTGACAGTGGTAAGGAAAAAACCTCTTAAAATCAACAAGGCTGAAGTGTTCAACAACACTGGTGCATCAAACACAAACTCGGCTCACCACAAAGAAACTCTAACGTACAGACACAAAATCTCCATTGTGTTTCTTAGACAGAGATGGTTGATATAGAACTCTGTAGTCCAGGAAATCGTGATAATTTGCTTACCTGCAGCGAGTCAGTGGTGTGATTGCTGGCTTGGCCGCTCTTGCCGTAGCCTTGGCCGTGGGCCGTCAACAGTCTGCCTGTCAAGTCCACAGCAGCCCTCCAGTTCTTTGTGCTCTGATTGGAAAGAGGTAAAGAGGCGAGGAAGAAAAGAACCAGTAAGTAAGCCAGATGCTTATTTAGAAGGTTGTAATGCAGTATGGTCTATCTGTAAGTTTACCCTAGAGCACTTACTGGCTCCCCATCATCACTTTACTAAGGCAACTAACCTTGCATTTATTAACCTGAATTATTTAAAACATACATAAAATGCAACTTTAGATTTCTGCTGAGAGCTTGAACTCACAAGTTCGAATCTCAGCTGTACTATTGACCTGGTCAGGCACCTAACAGGCAGAACTGGCTGTGTTTTAAAGGGAATTAGAGTGGGTCAACAGGATTTCCCTTCCTTGCTGGCTGATCGAGGTGCCAGGACGAGTGGAAGATATTAACAAAGGGCATAGCACATCTATCTGTATGTGATACATATAATCTGTGGTAATCTGCCATAGACAAGCGAAAAGAAGGAACTGGCGACTACACGCTTGTCAGAGAGGATGTGAGGTAGCCCGTGGTTCCTTTTTAATCAGAGCTGCAAATGGTTGAAGAATTGGAACAGACTTAACTGCTTAAGATCTGTATCACGTTCAGAGAGTCATGCACTGCTATCCATTATTCACTATCTGTGTGCAGGCGCAGAAGCCGCCAGCAGAGGCCTCAGCAGCACTGCAGAATCCGACCTGCTCTCCCTCAGGCGTAGCCAATCATGTCTGTGTAGGGCCTTTGGGTAGTGCAGCAGTCTAACACGCGTGAGATCTCAGCAGTGGTGGGCTAGCGTGTTAGACCCCTGCGCTACCCAAAGGCTCAAATTTGAACCATTAATGTCACACGTCATGTGACTTTTGCTTTTACATTGACATATTATTTATTTATTAGGATTTTAATGTCATGTTTTAAACTTTGGTTACATTCATGTCACGGACAGGTAGTTACTCGTTACCCAAGACTCATCAGTTCAAGTTTTTTTTTATGTCAAACAGTCATGGACAATTTTGTATCTCCAATTCACCTCACTTGCATGTATTTGGACTGTGGGAGGAAACCGAAGCTCTCAAAGAAAACCCACACAGACACGGGGAGAACATGCAAACTTCACACAGAAAGGACCCGGACCGCTCCACCTGGGAATCAAACCCATGACCTTCTTGCTGTGAGGAGACAGTGCTACCCTTATTTTGAAGAAATAAGGTTGTCTGTAAGATCTCAGGAACTCCCATACCCACAGTGAAGTATAGTGGTGGAAGCATCATGATGGGGCACTGAGGAGATTGAGGAGAACAAAGCTAACCCACGCCCCCACCGACACGTGGGCAGCATGCCGTATGCATCTTATCACCCACACTTTTGACGAGTGCAGTGCAGCCCAGCATTGTGTACGGAGAGACACACCCTGAGAGCACTCTTTTCTCATCTCTGTGCAGGCGCCACCAATCAGCCAGCAGAGGTTGTAATTGCACCAGTCATGAGAGAGACGCCATCCGGCTTAGTCCCGCCCATATCTGAACGACAGGCCATTCATGTGGCCGCTCAGCCTTAGCCGGCAGGCAGAGCTGAGATTCGATACAATGTATTCGAGATCCCAGCTCTGGTTTCAGAGCGCCTGCAATTCAGGTTTTTACCGCTGCGCCACCTGAGTGGCACATGTCATGTGTTTTGAATCTGAAAATATATTTATTAATTTTATTTATTTATTAGAAAGGACCCGGACCAGGTGGACCGCTCCACCTTGGAATCGAACCCAGGACCTTCTTGCTGTGTGGATAGTGCTACCCACCGAGACATATTGGAAAAAGATCAGCCATTGGGATTTTAACCACATATTAACAGGTTTAGCATAAATAGGTGCAACAAATCCATTGCTACAGCAGTGCAAAACAACAAGATGATATTTCTTTAACAAACACCTTGTGTAAAACCTTCCCAGCCATCCAGCCCAGTCTTTCTCCATAGACCCTTTCTTTCATGATGCTGTTCATAGACTTTAGCTCAGCATTCAACACCATCATTCCTCAGCATCTAATTGGAAAGCTGAGCACGCTGGGCCTGAACACCTCTCTCTGCAACTGGATCCTGGACTTCTTGACTGAGAGACCTCAGTCCGTCCGGATCGGTAAGAACACCTCCAGCACCACCACACTGAGCACCGGCGCTCCCCAAGGCTGTGTGCTCAGTCCACTGCTGTTTACTCTGCTTACGCACGACTGTACAGCAATGCACAGCTCGAATTCCATCGTTAAGTTTGCAGACGACACAACTGTGGTGGGACTCATCAGCAACAACGATGAGTCAGCGTACAGAGAGGAGGTACAACATCTAACGGACTGGTGCCAAGTCAACAACCTGTCTCTGAATGTGGATAAAACCAAAGAGATGGTCATTGACTTTAGAAAGACACTAAGGGACCACTCCCCACTGCACATCGACGGCTCATCTGTTGAGATCGTCAAGAGCACCAAATTTCTCGGTGTTCATCTGGAGGAGAATCTCACCTGGACCCTTAACACCAGTTCCATCACCAAGAAAGCCCAGCAGCGTCTCTACTTTTTGAGAAGACTGAGGAAAGCTCATCTGCCACCCCCCATTCTCACCACGTTCTACAGAGGAACAATCGAGAGCATCCTGAGCGGCTGCATCACTGTCTGGTTCGGAAATTGTACTGCGTCGGACCGCAAGACTCTCCAGCGAGTAGTGAGGACAGCTGAAAAGATCATCGGGGTCGCTCTTCCATCTCTCACGGACATTTTTAACACCCGCTGCATCCGCAAAGCTCTCAGCATTGTGGACGATCCAACCCATCCATCACATGGACTTTTTACTCTGCTCCCGTCTGGGAGACGATACCGCAGCATCCGGACTAACACAACCAGACTGTGTAACAGTTTTATCCCTCAAGCAATCAGACTTTTAAACTCAGGACTGTAACAATTTCCTCCGGAAATTTTCTGCTGCCACACACTGATCTGTATTGACTGTTACTTGCATTTTTGACTATGTTACTTGCATTTTTGACTGTTACTTGCATTTTTGCACACCTCCTGGAAATGCACAATAATTTCTGCACCTTACTTGTATTTTGCACCATATTTACTTTTTAGGCACCTTATCTGCATTGCCAATTTTACGCTGCTAATGTACAACATGTCACTACCTCATGAACCATTGTACCATCTATTCACCATCATGTACTAACACTTGTCTTTAGTCCTGTCTTCTAATTACTTGTTTAGATTAGGGATAATTAGGAATATCTTTTGTAGTTATTTATTATAGGATTTTTGTATTATTGTTGTATTTGCACTGTTTTGTATTTACACTGTTTTGTCTTGCACTTTTTGTACCGTGTTACACCGTGATCCTAGAGGAACGCTGTTTCGTTTCAATATGTACTTGTATGTAGCTGAAATGACAATAAAACCTCTCTGACTCTGACTCAGGTTCTATCTACTACATTTTTGGTACTTGTTTCATTCTAAAGCCCCCTCGACTGCTGTATTTTCTCCCCGCATCCCTCTGAGCCCTGGGATTTGTGTCATGCTCAGTCAGCCTCTTCCTGAGCCCACTGCTCTGGTGCGACTCTCTGCAGCCCCGGTGCCTTTAAATCTTCATTAGAGTGGGAAATGAAGCTGAAAACGACTGGCAGGGAAATGGGCAAAAGCAGCTGCAGTCACTGAGACAGAACATAAAAAAGTCAAGGCGAGTGGAAATGGGGTTCTATTATGATGTACTGCAAATTCAGAAGTTGCAAGGTACCCACAAAACAGATAAAGTATTTGTTATAGGACACAGGCGTTAAGTGCTGCACGGTAGATTAAAATGCAGTGAGAGGTACAGTGGAACTGGGAAAGAAACAATAACAGCTGTATAATGCAAGAACTTGAATAAGCCAGAACTACTACGGGTGCACTTTACACATCACACTGGTATCTGCACACTGGTGCTGGCCTGCTGGTGCACTCATATAATACAAACAAATTCACTCAATAGCTGAACTTCTATGTTTTTGTTAATTTTTTTTATTCAAACCCAGAAGAAACTTTGTATCTCATGATTGGTCCAAAATTCTCAGAGATGCCATTTCACTTCAATTCTTACACAGAGGAGATGGCCAATAAGTGTAACAATGAGTTAGAAATGAAGCTAATAATTCATCGCAAAGCTTCAGCCACCCCTCATAATAATGTCCAGCCTCAATCATGTCTATGTAGATGTCCGGCCGGTTGATAGCAGAGATGGGGACTCGAGTCTGTAAGTCGCATACACAGCGACTTCAGACTCGACTCGGACTCATTTCAAATGACTCGGACTCGACTCATGACTCGCAAAAAAACTACTCCTAGCGTCAGTATGTGTTACATGTGACAGTTACAAATATATTAAGTGTCGCTCCCTACTCCCTACACAGTTTGAAGTTCATTTCAACATTTTGAACATTTTCGTTACTTTTGGATTGGAATCTCACTTAAAAAGGAGGAATACCCTATGTAGTGCACTTCACAGGAACAACTGGGGTGAATGGAACGCTCCTACAGATCTGGCGCTAATGGTTGAAAGACCGCTTTCTGAACCAATCAGACCTCCTGATTTTAATTTTTAGTAAGAAATGCTGTTATTTGCATTTATTCAGTTTGAGTCACACAGATGATTGTCAATGAAATGCTTGATTGGCTTTCTAACGAGTTCGTGTTTTACTACATAACCGGTAAAAGTTTGAAAGTTTTTAATTATAAGCACATTTACAAAGTAACGGATTATATTCCTAATGGGACACACGGTTATAAATGTGTAGCTAATTTGTTGTTGTTTTGTATCTGAACTTACATATTATTTGTTTATTTCTACGCTACATTTCCAATACATGTTTTGTGTATATTATATTGACTCAGGACTTGACTCAGACTCTAGCCTAAAGACTCGTGACTTGACTCGGACTCGTATTTTGTGACTTGTGAACATCTCTGGTTGATAGTACCGCTGTGTTTCCAACCCCAGTCTTAATTGTGGTGGGTAAGTGTGATGGAAAAACATTCGCAGACAGAAAATGTTTTAAAACTTGTAAGTCTTCAACTTGAAAAGAATCAGAATAGTGTAAAATCAAAATAGCACATCAAAATAACAAAAAACTGTGCAGGATATTCCACTAGCACACCAGCGCCGAGATTCCGAACACCACGGTTCGAATCTCGGCATTGCTACCGGAAGGCTGGGCGTCATCTAGCGGGCACAATTGGCAATACCTGCAGCAGACATAAATTGGCTACCATGTCTGCTGGGTGGGGAAATGACCAAACTAATTGGGTGTGGTCTTCAAACGCTGTGCAAGGACCCTAGTTAGCAGACCGAGGCACCTGTGCAGAAAGTGGATGAGCACAGGCGTAAAAGAAGGGGTTTGCTAGAACTGTGCACGTATCGAATCCAGGATCCACAGCAATGGAAGACAGATTGACTACGCAAAACTGACCATGATATGGTACCGAAATGGCAGGTTTGATAAATCAGAAACCGCAGATCTCAGAGAATTTTCATACACAACGGTCTATCGAAAGGTTGAGAGTTTGAATCCCAGCTCTGTCATGCAGCCACTGTTGGGCCCTTGGGCAACACTCGGGTCCAGGGGCGCCTCACAAAGGCTGACCCTGTGCTCCAACCCCAGCTTCCAAACAAGCTGTGATACGCAGTAAAATAATTTCATTGTACTGTATATGTACACCAATCAGGCATAACATGATGACCACTGACAGGTGAAGTGAATAACACTTCATCACGGCACCTGTTAGTGGGTGGGATATATTAGGCAGCAAGTGAACATTTTATCCTCAAAGTTGATGTGTTAGAAGCAGGAAAAATGGACAAGCGGGGGCCAAATTGAGATGGCTAGACGACTGGGTCAGAGCATCTCCAAAACCGCAGCTCTTGTGGGGTGTTCCTGGTCTGCACTGGTCAGTATCTATCAAAAGTGGTCCAAGGAAGGAACAGCGGTAAACCGGCGACAGGGTCATGGGCGGCCAAGGCTCACTGATGCACGCAGAGAGTGAAGCCTGGCTTGTGTGGTCCGATCCAACACTGGTTCTGATAGAAGGGTGTAAGAATACACAGTGCATAACAGTTTGTTGCATATGGGGCAGCACAATCATGGAACCAACAGAATATTAGGAAGGTGGTCATAATGTTATGCCTGATGTAATTTTATTCTACTAATCCAGTATTTTAACTGCTAGGCCACCACTGCCCATACACAGAATACATAGAAACATGGAATATGGAGCTTAGGAGTTCAGGTATGCTAACACGATTGGCTTACGTCTGCTGAGTGAGAGGGCCGAAGGGAGTACTGGCCTCTGTTGGCTGGTCAAAGCTGCCTGCATAGAGACGGGGAACAATAGAGAGCAGTGCGTGAATCTTCGTACGCAAAGAACCTGCCTCATGCAGGTGAAAAGAAGCGGCTGTGTACTACACGTGTCGGAGGGGACGTGTGTTAAGTACGGCCCACCTCCGCCAAGGTAGGGACCTGTAGCGGTAATTAGATAAGACCATATTGGGAAGAACAAAAGAAACACTGAACCATACTTGCTTTGGTGGCTCTGCATTTTTATTATGCATACCAGACCAAAGAATAACATTATTATAAAAAAAATAAATAAAAAAAAGAACTCTGCTAGCCTGTAATTACAGGTTTAACCTACAGAGGACGGCCAGATCAATTTTCCACTATAACCTACTCTAATGTCACTCCTATGAATTATGAAGCCTGTTTGGAAAACTGCCTACCTTGTTCCTTTAGCACAGAGAAACAATTTGTGTTCTCCAAATTAGGATAATTAAAGTGTAACTGTATATATGCTTACAGAACCGTTAAAGCAAAACACTTGGGGATGTATAAGAATATATTTATCATCCCAAATTAGACCAATCCGGTTGAGAACAGACAAGCGCATTACAGGGTATGAAGCAGGGTCCTAACAGTAGTGCAGTCCAAACAGTTGAACAGCTCTTTCATGTTGTGAAAGGAATAATTACTAAGTATACATACACCCAATCTTGAGCATGTTAAACATCCTATTACAAAACCACGGGAGTTAATACGAAGTTGGACCCCCCCTTGTGGCCATAACAGCCTTCGTCCTTCTATTCTAGGATGTTAGAACAGAAGAGTATCAGTGGGAATACACTGATCAGCCATACCATTAAAACCACCTCCTTGTTTCTACACTCACTGTCCATTTTATCAGCTCCACTTACCATATAGAAGCACTTTTTAAGCCTGCTTTTACCCTGTTCTGCAATGGTCAAGACCCCCACAGGACCACCAAATTCTCAGCCCTGCAGTGACACTGACATGGTGGTGGTGTGTTAGTGTGTGTTGTGCTGGTATGAGTGGATCAGACACAGCAGTGCTGATGTAGTTTTTAAAATACCATGTCCACTCACTCTCCACTCTATTAGACACTCCTACCCACATGGTTCACCTTGTAGATATAAAGTCAGAGACGATCGCTCATCTATTGCTGCTGTTTCAGTTGGTCATCTTCTAGACGATCATCAGTGGTCACATGACGCTGCCCACGGGGTGCTGTTGGCTGGTTATTTTTGGTTGATGGATTATTCTCAGTCCAGCAGTGACACTGAGGTGTTTAAAAACTCCAGCAGCGCTGCTGTGTCTGATCCACTCATACCGGCACAACACACACTAACACACCACCACCAAGTCAGTGTCACTGCAGTGCTGAGAATGATCCACCACCTAAATAATACCAGCTCTGTGGTGGTCCTGTGGGGGTCCTGACCATTGAAGAACAGCATGAAAGGGGGTTTACAAAGCATGCAGAGAAACAGATGGACTACATTTACATTTTCTGCACTCTTATCCAGAGTGACTTACAGAAGTGCTTCCATAGTAAACATTTCATTTCTCAAGTTTTAGTAAACAACAGTCGAAGAACACAAATCTGCTGAAACGTGTTAGAACCAAAGTGTTTTTTTTTTTTTTGGAAATGGACAAAGATGTTAGTAAATAAGGACAAGTCAGCTTAAGTGCTTAGTAAAAAGGTGGGTTTTTAATCGTTTTAATCGGACTACAGTCAGTAATTGTAAAACTACAAAGTGCTTCTATATGGTAAATGGAGCTGATAAAATGGACAGTGAGTGTAGAAACAAGGAGGTGGTTTTAATGTTATGGCTGATCAGTGTATAGTCTTCTACATTTTATTGAAGGATAAAATTAAAAGTATATAATTATTAACTACATAATTAGTAGCAATTTTGGTCCATTTTGGTGTCTATATAATTTTATTATTTTCATTTTTATTTAACAAAGTCATAGTTACAACAAAGAGGTTGTAAATAGAAATATAGAAATGACCTGACCTGCTACATTACAATCCATCCTATTCTGAAAGACTTGAACCCAGAATGGATGGAGCAACACAGAATTCAGAAATTCAAGGTCTGCCAGCAAGTTTCTGCCTCCCAGCCTGTAACTGTTCAATTAAAATGGCTGTTTTGCCATAATGAAGTTGGAGCTCATGGGAAATGGTTTAATGACTAGACTTTTAAATGTCAGTGAAAGCAAAGTGGAATACCACTGCAAACAGTCTCGAACACAGCAGGTCTGCCACAGGTATTCCATGATCACTAAATACCAAGTTTATTATCAATTACCTCATTAATTTAATCACAATGCAATCATTTTGTCAAGAATTAAGGATCCTTTTAGATTGTTTGTATTTAAGTGCATCTTAGATATTCTAATTAGCATTTTACATCTTATTTTTACCTTATTTATTGTCTAATACTTTTGCTACCACTAGATGACAGACGAAGTGTCTACTATCGGGGACAATTGGTCAAAGTTAAGCAAATCGAGCTATAAGGCATAACGCAGCCAACATGTAATGTCCTCATGTGACCACAAGGTCCACATAGTCATAAATGCACATAAAATGTGAACAGTACTGTGCAGTTCAGCATATCCCAGCTTTTTTGGATTCAGCCACCCCCACCGGAAAACCTGAAAGCCAATTGTTTATGTGTACACACTAGGGATGTAACGATGTACCACAAGACAGTTAAAAATCGGTGCACATGTGCCACGATTCGAATCGGTAATTCATGTAAAATGAATCGATATTCACTTTAAACAGCAGAGGGCACTGGCGCTATTCACCTCGCCTGGTTGACGTTACTACACAGAGGTGTACGGGATTTTCAAGCCAAATTTATTTATTTGAGGATACTTCTCTATTCTTTATTTGTATTATCCATTTATTTATATAATGTGGGATTTGTTTAAAAATTTTAATTCAGGGTTTTTTTTACACAAAAAGGGAAACGTGCAGCATTGTTTTGCATAGTTTGTGCCTACCTCAGAAATAAAATGGCATTAATTATTTAGATAAATAAAAGATTTTATTTGATTTTTTAAGAGAAATAATTAAAGGAAACTGTCATAATTTGTCTGCAATTTCATTTTGTTTAAAAAAATCGGGAAAAGGCCGCTCAGGTGGCGCAACGGTAAAAACACATGCTGCAACCAGAGCTGGGATCTCGAATACATCGTATCGAATCTCAGCTCTGCCTTACCGGCTGAGGCTGAGCGCTCACATGAACAACGATTGGCCTGCTGTTCAGATGGGCGGAACTAAGCCAGATAGGGTCTCTCTCTGTCAGAATGGTGCAATTACGACCTCTGCTGACTGATTAGAGGCGCCTACACAGAGCTCTCAGGGTGTGTCTCTCCGTAAACAACGCTAGGTGGCACAACACTCGTCAATGTGTGGGTGATAAGATGCATACGGCTTGCTGCCCACGTGTTGGAGGGGGCGTGGGATAGCTTCGATATCCTCGGTCAGAGCGGGGATCGGCATAGGCAGAGAGGAAGCATGATGCAATGGGGCAACTGGACACGCTAAAGGGGGAGAAGAAAGCCGCATCGTGAACCCAGTATCGTGAAACGTATCGCATCGTGGGTAGAGTGTATCGTTACATCCCTAGTACACACCCAGCTGGCCAATAGCACTGCTGAGATTCGAACCCAGATCTCAGCAGTGGCGAGCTATCGTAATACATCGCTGAGCCACTCGAGCACCAGATCTGTTGTTTATATCATACTGTAGTAAACAGGAACATTAACAATACAACACTGTTTTTAACTTCTCGCATGCTCCTTTCCAGATTGGTTTCAAACAGAGACACAATAGTGACAGTGACAGTAGAACGACTGCAGGCCTAAACACAAATCCACACATGCACACCCACACAGTGAGCCACTGCAGCATGAGTCACTGTAGAAGCAAAGCTGCCATGAGTCTGGGTTGTTCCAATCTGTATCTGCCTCGGAGAGAGAACCCATCACGTACAATGCAAGCACAACCACCAGAGACGAGGAACTGCTTTCTGGGTTTATATACACTGATCAGCCATAACATTAAAACCACCTCCTTGTTTCTACACTCACTGTCCACTTACCATAGTTCTACAATTACTGACTGTAGTCCACCTATTCTTTACACATCTTTTTAGCCTGCTTTTACCCTGTTCTTCAATGGTGGATCATTCTCAGCACTGCAGTGACACTGACATGGTGGTGCTGTGTTAGTGTGTGTTGTGCTGGTATGAGTGGATTACACACAGCAGCCCTGCTGGAGTTTTTAAAAACCGTGTCCACTCACTGTCCACTCTATTAGACACTCCTACCTAGTTGGTCCACCTTGTAGATGTAAAGTCAGAGACGATCGCTCATCTATTGTTGCTGTTTGAGTTGGTCATCTTCTAGACCTTCATCAGCGGTCACAGGACGCTGCCCATGGGGCGCTGTTGGCAGGATGTTTTTGGTTGGTGGACTATTCTCAGTCCAGCAGTGACAGTGACACGCTGCTGTGTCTTATCCACTCATACCAGCACATTTTTCATTTGTATAGCATTTAAGTGCCTCACGTTTACTGGTTATTTTGCACTATGAGGTGGTCCTAGCAATCCTACGGCAATTAAGGTAGAAATCGGTCAGTAATAATGTCCAAGATGTCGAAGTCTAAAGCAGCTAAAAACACGACTCGGGTAACTGAGTTTGGAAAACTCCCAACCAATTCTGTGGATTCTGGGGGATGTGTCAAAACACAAGTATTTTCGTATACGACACCATTGCATACAGCTGTTAAGGTAGGCTATGCTGAATATTGTAGCTTCAGTTCACTCTATAATTCAATTTATTCAATTTACTGTTATAAAATGTGGCACTTTGCTTTAAAAAAGTTTTATAAATAAGCTCAGTGAAATTAAGCACATTTTCCTGTGAATTTATGAGGGCCATAATGATAAGTTAACTAGTTAACTGTTATGCCCATATTTGGAGACCCGGGTCTAAGCCCGATTTTCAATGGCAAAATTTAATGGGGTTTTCAAAAAATCGGCTCTAACGCATCCTGTGCTAAATAAACACGTTCAGAACCCTATACGTTTTGTCCTGTGTACATTTTTCTCCTGTACATCACTGGATCCCCTGAATTACGAGGTTGTTAAAGGGTCGTAATACTAATAATGCTACACGAAAGCTAATGCTACTGCGCATTAATTAGACGTCAATGAACTACACCAATCGAATCGACGGAATGGGCAGCCCGCGTTTGGTGAGTGCAACCAAAGGCGTAACACCCGACCATCCTTGCTTTCTACTTTAATGTAGCTAGCTACTAAAAATATAAAGTAAAACTTGTGAATATCACTCCACTGTTACTCTAGGGTGGTACGCACGCTGAGACGCTAGCCTAGTTGTTTGTTTGTAGCCTTTAGCTAAATAACTTTTTATATACGTATGTTTTAAACATATAATTTATACGTTTATCTTCCGTGTGTTGTTGATTTAGTTTTATTTTGTTTATCGTAAAAAAGCGCTTGTGTTTAATAAACGTAAATTCGTGCTGTGTTGGAAACTAGGAAACTTCTGCTACCGGCATCCGAACGAAGCCGGTTTTGTTTGTTTTTGTACTTCAGCGCATAAACATCTTAATTATCCAGAATTAAAACCGTTTTCGGTCCGCACGAAGCGCGTTTGTGTTTGGTTGTGTTCTGTATTTCAGCTCTTAAAACACCTCTGTTTTGTGGGGAGTTATAACCGTTTCTGTTCGTAGGAAGCGCGTTTATTTGTTTAGTACACCAGCGCATAACACCGTTCTCCTTTAGAATTACAGCCGCTTTTGTCCGAACGAAGCGCGTTTGTGTTGGTTTGGTTGGTGGTTTTTGTATTCCAGCTTATCATCGCCTGTTTCATCCGGAATTAAAGCCGTTCTTCTGTGACAACCAGCAGAAGCGCCGGTGAATCCAACATAAACATCATCTCCAACTCATCTTGTAAAGCTAAGTATATTTCTTTGTTACTATGGCCCCAGCAGGAGCATTATATCCATGTTCCGAGTGTAATATGTTCAGTTATTCCTTCTCCGTGTTTAGTGATAACTTTACATGTGATAAGTGTAGATTAGTTGTTAGTCTGACGGAGAAGATCTCAGTGTTAGAAGGGCGCATTCGGGCTTTAGAACAGACTACTACTAGTGAGGGCTTAGATTCAGCTGTAGCAGCCCCGAATGCCAGCATTTCAGGTATAGAACCCCAGACTCCGGCATTAGAGCCCTCACAGCGGGGCGACTGGGTGACGTCTCGGCGACATAGTCGTAGGGCAAAGCACCGACCATCTCAGTTGCACGTGTCCAACAGGTTTTCCCCACTCAGTGAGCCACCCGCTGAGCAGCCTGTTAATGTAAGTGCTCTGGTTATAGGAGATTCTCAGCTCCGACACGTGCGTATTGCAACCCCCATAGAGACACCAGCAACCATAGTCACCTGTATTCCGGGGGCCAGGGCGCCCGACATCAGAGCAAACCTGAAAGTGCTGGCTAATGCTAATCGTAGATTTTCGAAGATTGTTATCCACGTTGGCACTAATGATGTTCGTTTACGGCAGTCTGAGGTTACTAAGAGTAATGTTAAAGAGGTGTGTGAGTTAGCTAGGTCGATGTCTGAGGCAGTAGTGTGCTCTGGCCCCTTACCGATTCGACCCAGTGGCGAAACCTACAGCAGGTTGTTGTCGCTGAACCGCTGGATGTCTAAATGGTGCTCAGAAAATTGCATTGATTTTGTAGATAACTGGTCCACTTTTGAGGGAAGGCCTGGTCTTTTGAAGCGGGATGGTGTCCACCCCACGTGGGAGGGTGCTGCTCGCATTTCTTGCAGCATAGGTGACAGGCTTTACCACCGCGTTAGTGTAGCGGCAGATAGTGTTAAATGACTATCCAGAGCCAAGACCAGGCAGCAGACTAACAGGCCTAACCGACTGTCTGCGAGTCGCCATCGGACGTCACCCGGAATCCTTAGGTCACAAACCATTGAGACTGTGTCTGTTTACCGTGGCAGGTGTAAGCCAAAACAATATCAAAAAGTATGTCATAATAACTTAATTAAAATTAATCTAAATGAGCATCATGAAAACCATAGTAAAGCTAAACTAAAGTTAGGACTTCTAAACATCAGGTCACTTGCATGCAAAACAGTAATTGTAAATGAAATAATTACAGATAATAGTCTTAGTGCACTTTGTTTAACTGAGACCTGGGCTAGACCTGATGAGTATCTAGGTTTAAATGAAGCATCTCCTCCGGGTTACAGTTATGAACATAAGCCACGTCTTAGTGGTCGTGGTGGAGGAATAGCCGCAATTTATGACAAGGACATAGGTCTTACTGTAAAATCAACTCCCATAACAAACTCGTTTGAAGTTCTTATCTCTGACATAACCAATAAATGTTCATCTGATAAAACTAGTATGTTTAAGCTGGTTACTGTTTATCGACCCCCTGGTCCTTACTCAGAATTTCTTAACGAATTTGCCGATTTTCTTTCTAAATTAGTTTTATCAACTAAGAAAGCTTTAATTGTTGGTGACTTTAATATCCATTATGAGGATAAATGTAATCCACTCAAAACTGCGTTTGATTCTATTTTAGAATCCTTAGGCATCACCCAAAATGTAACAGGACCCACTCACCGCTGTAAACATACCTTAGATTTAATACTTACTTATGGTATAAACATAGACAACCTGGAAATTGTACCACAGAATGACTTAATCTCTGATCACTCTCTACTAATTTATGAAGTGTCCCTGTCCAATAATATACAGCAACCGCATCGTTTTAAATGTAAGCGCACTATTACATCTGCAACTGCAGCAGCGTTCATAAACTGCCTACCAGAATTACCAAATATACCAGCATCAGAACCTAAAGAACTAGATCAGGCAACTCAAAACCTAGAGACTGTATTGCACACAACCTTAGATAACGTAGCCCCACTCAAAACTAAACTGATTAGGGAGAAAAAACTTGCTCCTTGGTACAATGACCACACATGCGCACTTAAACAAGCAGCACGAAAATTAGAACGCAAGTGGCGTCACACTACACTAGAAGTGTATAAGATTGCTTGGAAAGATGCTCTAACTGAGTATAAACATGCACTTATAAAAGCTAAATCTTTATATTATTCATCCCTAATAGAGAAAAATAAAAACAATCCCAGATTCCTTTTTGAGACAGTGTCCAAATTAACTAAAAACGTCAATGAAACTGAATCTAATATATCGCCTGACTGTACCAGCGATGATTTTTTAAAATTCTTTAATGACAAGATAGAAAAAATACGACTTCAGAGTCAGAGTGTGTCACCTGCCAATGTTAAGTATGGACTCACTCCGAGCAGCATTGGTGATAACAGTGGTGATAATAGTAACGAGTTAATCCAACTAAATTCCTTTAATCCAATCTCCCAAAATGAACTAACTGTGTTGATTAAATCATCGAAGTCATCATCGTGTATACTCGATCCTGTTCCAACTCGTTTACTTAAAGATTTACTCCCAGCTATTGTAGAGCCCCTGCTTACATTAATCAATGCATCCCTTAGCCTTGGATATGTACCTAAATTGTTTAAAAGTGCTGTTATTAAACCACTGATTAAAAAACCTAATCTTGATCCACATGTACTAGCTAATTATAGGCCAATTTCAAACCTTCCTTTTGTCTCTAAGATATTAGAAAAAGTAGTTTCCAAACAGTTATGTTCTTATTTGAATGAAAATTGTATTCATGAAAAATTTCAATCAGGATTTAGACCCAATCATAGTACCGAAACCGCATTAATTAGAGTAGTTAACGAGTTGTTAATGTCTTCTGATAATGGATGTGTCTCTTTTCTTGTTCTATTAGATCTTAGCGCAGCGTTTGATACGGTCGATCATAACATTTTACTGGAGAGGCTAGAAAATACAGTAGGTGTTAAAGGACTCGCACTCTCTTGGTTTAAATCATATCTGACTGACCGCTCTCAATTCGTTTATGTAAATAATAAATGCTCGGAAACTACAAAAGTAAAGTATGGTGTTCCACAGGGGTCGGTACTGGGACCGCTATTATTTACACTCTATATGCTTCCACTAGGTGAAATTATTCATAAACATGGCATAAACTTTCACTGCTATGCAGATGACACACAGCTGTATATATCAGCCAAACCAAATGATACTGACACAATCAGTAAGATAGAAGATTGTGTAAACGACATAAAAAACTGGATGTCGTGTAATTTTCTTTTACTTAATTCAGATAAAACAGAGGTTTTACTTGTTGGCTCTAAAGCTGCAAGAGACAAGTTGTCTAACCTGGTGCTAAACTTAAACACGTTCTCTGTTACTCCCAGCCCAGATGTAAAAAACGTAGGTGTCACAATAGATTCAGATCTCTCATTTGATACACACGTTAATAATATTACTAGAGTTGCTTTCTATCATTTGCGTAACATTTCTAAAATAAGAAATATACTATCTGTTAATGACGCCGAAAAACTGATCCATGCGTTTATAACTTCTCGGTTAGATTATTGTAATGCTCTTCTAACTGGATGCTCTGGTAGATCCTTAAACAAACTCCAGTTAGTTCAAAATGCAGCAGCTCGAGTGCTAACTAGAACTAAAAAATTTGACCATATTACTCCTGTTCTATCATCTCTACACTGGCTGCCAGTTAAATTTCGCATTGATTACAAAATACTTTTACTAACTTATAAAGCGCTACATGGTCTGGCTCCACAGTATCTGAGTGAGCTTATTAATTACTACAACCCAGCACGTCCACTTCGTTCACAAGATGCAGGGTTACTTATAGTTCCTAAAATTAAAAAGATCACGGCTGGTGGAAGAGCGTTTTCCTACAAAGCTCCACAACTCTGGAATAATCTTCCTGCCTCTATTCGGGATTCGGACACAGTCTCAATGTTTAAGTCTAGACTGAAAACATATTTATTTTCTCAGGCTTTTGATTAGTATAGACAAAGGCGCAGAGCTTGGGGGTTCTTGGTCATAGAAACTTGTGGTGATCAGGGATGTTGGGTTGCTGTCGTCCTGCCTCTCTTGTCCGATCACTCAGGTTTGGTGACGGTGGGGAGATGGGCGCTGATGTCCTGTGAAAGCCTTCATGACCTAGTTACCTGCTCGCTCTCCCTTTTAGTTATGCTGTAATAATTAGGGCTACCGGAGTCTAAAATTCTCTGTAAAACTGTTTGTCAACCAGCATTGTACATTATTGACTACATTCTCTGTTGTTTTACCCCGAGGGCATTCTGATGGAAACCTGTTCACCCGCCGAGGTTAAGGATTGAAGTCGAGACTGCCGGGACAACGATGCTGCTCCTGTCAGATGTGACTGGTCTGGAGTAATTGCAACGACAAGAAATCACTACAGACTTTATTGAAGACTAGAGCGGATAACAACTCTATTATTATTTAATTGTTTATTTATCTATTTATTACCAGTTATGACTTTTAGATCATTTAATTCTGTGTTTGTATGATTTGTGTAAATCGTGTATTTATTTAAAGTATCCTCCAGGCCACCCATGAAGGATGGGCCCTGCTGAGTCTGGTTCCTCTCAAGGTTTCTTCCTGTAATTTTCAGGGAGTTTTTCCTTGCCACAGTCGCCCTCGGCTTGCTCAACAGGGGTTTTTGTATCTGTTGGTCCTGGATTTTGTAAAGTTGCTTTGAGACAATGTCTATTGTAAAAAGCGCTATATAAATAAAGTTGACTTGACTTGACTTGACTCTGGTGAATAGTGCTGCTTTGTGCGGTTATTTAAGAGGCTTATGAAAGAAAAAAAAAAAGAAAAATTTAAGAGGCTTCCAGTCAAGTGACGTCAATTCAGTGCGCATTAGCATTAGCTTACATGTAGCAATATTCATATTTCTACTCTTTAACGACTTCATAATTCAGAGGATCCAGTGATAATAGACAGAAGAATCTTCATAAAACAAAACGTAACAGCTTTGGAACATTTTTTATGACTACAGGATGCGAGAGAGGCAAGTTTCGAAATCTCCATTCATTTTTCCCATTCAAAATTTCTCTTAGACCCGGGTTACCAAATATGGGCATAACAACATGGCGTGGACTACAAAGTGACGACACGACTTCAGTGGTCTATGGGACGGGTCGTGTTTTATAGCTATATAAAACCCTGCACCTACAAGAACTGAAAATAAACCCAATCTGTAGGATGTTCAAAAAAATAGAATACAGTGGGTAAAAAACTAAACAAACATAAAAAGTACATGGCCAAAAAATGGAAACAAATGAAGGACACAAACATCTGCAGTCCACAAAGTAGAAAGTGGATAGAAAAGGGTCACGCAGAAATGAAAAATTTCGTCACAATATGCCAAAGTGCTCAGAGTGCCTTCTTGGAAAATAAGTAAAGAATGGAACCCCACACAAAAAGGAAACCCTTAGCATTGTACCTTGTAACTTGATGTCACTTAAACTCAAAATCTTTGGAGAAATTTGTACCCTTAACTCAACATTTCCCTTAAACTTGACGTGTGCGTGACTGCCACTTTGTTGAGCGCTTGGCTGGAGCGGTGCGGTAAAACATCATCAAAGTGCAAATATGAGACGAAACTGCATTCGTGTGGAATAACTGTCAAATTCTTAAAGCATCTACATGTATGTGTTTAGCTGGATTTACCTCCTGTTTCACTTTTAAACTTGTGTTATAGCTCGGGGTGCTGAGAAATTGTGAGAATCAGCTTTTCCGAGAGAGTCTAAAACGTTTATTCCTCGCTTGTTGTTTTAATACAATAAGTCATGTTAAGTTTTGTGCACCGTCACACTCCATAGGAAAGCACAGAGGTGGTTTTGCCGCATCTCATGTGAATGCGCCCCCTACTGAACTCGCTAAGGAATTCGGTATTCCCAGATCAACCATCTCCACGATTAAAAAGCATAAAGAAACAATAAAGAAGTAAAAGTAAAGTGCAAGTTTTATTGATGTTAACTGGTTTTTTTTACTGTATTTCAGTGTTTTTTGAATTATATTTGTCTTATATTCTGTGTATACGTGTCAAAAACAACCCCATTATTTTACATTAGCCTAAAATATACACAGTTCCATGGGACCTGGAATGCATTAACAGGTTTGACATACACCCTAATGGGAAAAATACATTGAAACTCGATGCTTTTTAAAATCGACGCCACTCCCAGAACCAACTGACGTCGAGTTTCAAGGTACCATTTGTGAACTGACTTTTTGTTGTTGATGCTTTTTATATTGCATTATCTTTTCTAAATATACAAAATAGGTATAGTGTATCTAAAACGCTTTGTTTAAAGTGCCCAACAGCCCTGCATAATTAACTTCCCAAAAGTAAAACTTACTGCTTTAATTCCTTTTGTTTGCGGGTTAGGTAAGTGCACATGCTGTTGTAATGGACACTAAATAGCAGGTGGGAGTAACTGCTGAGTTTAATTGCAATTCATGCATTATCTTTAGGTTAGTAGCACAGCTGCAGGGATGCAGAAAAGAAAGAATTCTGTAGTCGGACCTCACAGCATAACTTCTTGAAACATCTGTCGGATGAATGTTCATCTGGGTTTCTTCTCTAAATAAAGAAAGCCGTTTCTCAGTAGTAATGGTTTCCGCAGGCTGAAATAAACGTCTATGGCCAGCAATGTCCTGAACAAAATAAGTAACAAAATAATTTTCCCTCTTGCAACATTTCGAGCTGAGGCTATAAAACAGAGGATAGGTGGGATTAGCTCAAAATGCCCCACAGGGGATGCTGGAGGGAGCAACGCATCAGCAGAACCAGCTTGTTCTGAACTCTAGCACTCAGGGTCCCTCCCTCTCTCTCTCTCTCTCTCTCTCTCTCTCACACACACACACACACACACACAGTGTATGTTTGTCAGATATTAAATATCATGGGCATTTCACCTTGCCAGTATGGGCTGGTTTTAATTTGAAGCAGTTTGGTGATGCAGGACTACTTCTACCTACCCTAAACCCACACACATAAAGCGAGCGGCATGGTGGCTAAGTGGGTAGCACTGTCGCCTCACAGCAAGAAGGTCCTGGGTTCGATCCCCAGGTGGGGCGGTCCGGGGCCTTTCTATGTGGAGTTTGCATGTTCTCCCCGTGTCCGCGTGGGTTTCCTCCGGGTGCTCCGGTTTCCTCCCACAGTCCAAAAACATGCAAGTGAGGTGAATTGGAGACACTAAATTGTCCAAGACAGTGTTCAATATAACTTATATAATTTCTGCCCAATTGCGTTATGCTTCCTCTCTACTGGTGCTGACCCCTACCCCTGATTGAAAAGGGCGAACTGACACACGCCCCCTCCGACACGTGAGCAGTACCCGACTGCATCTTTTTCACCCGCACGAGGCTAGTTCTCATGCCAATCAACCTTGTGCACGGAGAGCCACACCTTGATCAGCATTATTCCTCTACTCTGTGCCGATGTCATCAATCAGCCAGCAGAGGTCGTAACTGCATCAGCTATGAGGTCCCTATCCGGCTCCTTACCCCTGTCCAAACGTTGTTCATACGGCCGCCCAGGCCAGCCGGATGGCAGAGCTGAAATTCGATACGATGTATATGAAATCCCAGCTCTGGTGTGCTAGCGTTTTTACCCCTGCGCCACCTGAGCGGCTGATTTCCTCTATTTTTGCATATTGGACACACCGAATGCTGAGAGTTGCCACTGTTCCCATGTTTTCTGCATTTGGACATAATTGCTCTCACTGTGGTTCGCTGGGGTTCCACAGATCTGAAAGGGTGTTAGAACCCTTTATTTTAATAACGTATTTTTACATCTCTACTAGGGTTGGGCGATATATCGAGATTTTATAAAATATCGATATATTTTCATACGCGATATAAGATAAGACAATATCGCATATATCGATATAGATGTTGCGTTCCAGTTAGATCAGACAGTTCGTCTTTCTCTTCTCCCAGTTTGTCTCTGCACATGTTCACCTGCCCCGCCTCTCTCCCTCACTGAACACAACTCGCCCCTCCCCACCGCTTCACCAGTAATTCCTGCAGGCAGCGATAGCTTGGAGACGGATAAAGACATGACAGAAGCTATCAAAGAGGAGCTGCTTACTAAAATGAAAAATAATGACTCTTTTTGGAATTATTTGGAGATGGTTCGAATTCAAAGTGTCAGATGAGCAGCAGAATAATGTATTCTGTAGAGAACGCCGAAAACAAGTCCAGATAAAAGGTTCCAGCTCCGTGTACCTTCATTCGTTTTCACTTCAAATCCCAAAGTTAAAAAACAAGAAAACGAGTCGTTATTCGTTTCAAAAACCAACACAAGCGCATGCACGCGCTGACATGCACGTATTTACTTCACGTTAAGTGTTGAGAAAGTAATAATAACGTAGCGGTGCGTCTCCTGTTGTTCTGACTCTTGTGTTTGTATATGTGATGTGCATGTATTTGCTCTATCTGTAAATACAAACATTATGGGGAGTGATTTCTGTACTGGATGTTGTACGTGGTTGTGTTAGTTTATACTGGACGATCGCCTGACGACCGACACGTCATTTATTTATTTATCTTCTATTATAGTATTTCTTGTTGTCGGCCAATAAACAACCAAACATTATTAAATTGCATGAACTAACTCTGCAATAAACAAGGAGCAAACAGCAATTAAACAACAAATAAAGCTGTTAAATAATAATGAAGTGCATGAAGCAGAACGCTGATTAAAATGCATTAAATGTTGTAATAGTTACACAGTAACATGAACGATTAGTTCTGCCTGTATTACAGAACTGAGTTCTATACGTTAAAAAAAATTAATGTAAATGTTATGGCGACATATACATAAAATAATGTATAAAGTCCAAACATGTGGGGGGTTAACGAGGGGTTTACTTTAACGGGGTTTTACTTTTAATGTCACACAAGCTCAGCCGGAAACCGTATCATTCCGACATCTTCCCTACACACTCGCTCCCTGCGCCCTATAGTACACTTAACATTCTTAAAGGGCCAGACAATATATTTGTAATTAACATTACACAACAGGAGATGCCTTAGAAAACAACTTTTTTTTTTTTCTTAGAATAGCTCTTTTTTTTTTTTTTTTAAGGAAAAATAGTTCTCGTGTGAAGCTTCCCCAGCATGAATATTAATAAAAGTGCCTGTAAAAAAATTGGAACATGTAGCTTTGTCTCAGAAGTGTCTTTTTGTTATTACCTTATGGGATAAAAAAAATATCGAGATATATATCGTATATCCCCGTTCAGCAAAAAATATCGAGATATTATTTTTGATCCATATCGCCCAGCCCTAATCTCTACTATTATTTATTTTGAGAGAGCTGCACACTAGTAGCACTCTACACACACCTGTCACTAGGTAGGGGACAGTGGGTGACCATGTCTCCATGTCTCACACACACACACACACAACAGCAAAGTTTTATTCATTACATCCTACATAAAATATTACTGTCACTGTTACCATTTTTACTGTTGTTACTATTTGTTTTTTTCTTTTTTACCTAAAACTCGTGACTAAGCATTGGCAATATAATTGTCCTTATTTGTCCTGCCAACAAAGCTACCTTTGAATTGAATAGTAAGCTGTGTTGATATCTTCTAGCCTACTTTACATAGCTGTAAAAGCCAAAATCACTGCTAACCCAACTCTTTAAAGGACGCTGGTGGCCCAAACACACCAATCGGTGCAGGAGGAACTAAGTCTAAGCAAGTAAGCAGACAGGAAATAAGTGGGCAACAGCTGTAATGTACTGGACTATTGATTGGAAGGTTGTTGGTTCAAGCCACACCCGTGCCAAGTTGCTGTTGTTGGGCTCCTTGCTTGCCGTCCGTCCACATTATTTTAATGAACACATGATTCAATGGACCAGTGGGCGATCTTTATTTGCTCTGATGTGCAGTGCCAATGCCTGTCCTTTGCAGGTGCTTTTGACAGTGTACAGGGGTTGACATGGGCACTCTGACTATGCAGCCCCATAAACAAAAGGGTTTGTGTGTTGTGACACATTCACCTCTTTATCAATTTAAGAATTGTCTGCACTTCAGCAGATAATTAGCTCCCCTTCTTTAGGCCTTACCAGGTGCCATAGCTTTAATGTCCTCTGGCATCAACCAACAACCTGTCGATGGTTTGTGGCTTGTCCTTTCTTGGACCACTGTTGGCTGGTACTAAACACTACTGCTTGTGAGCACTCCTTTCAGATTTGGAGACACTTCAACCCACTCTGTTTACCATAATGATTTGGCCTTATCAAGTCCATAAAGTCTTTATGTCTACCCATAACCACACTTAACAAGTGAACAATGAGTAACTGCCAACAGCCCAACATTTTATATATTATTTACTGTGAACATTTGAACATTTGTTTCAAAATAGGCATTGGTATGCACATGGGGATGGTCCTGTCAGAGCATGAGGTGTCAGAGCAGTACTTGGGGCTTTAATTTGTTCACTGGTGGCACTTGGTCGAGAAAGGTTGACATCCACAAGTGCGAGGCAGGGTTTTTCAAACCTTGGGTCGTGACCCTTAGGTGGGTCACAGTGAAAAATAATAATTTAATAAAGATGTAGGCAAACGCCCCCCTGTGGAGGCTTTATGTTACATCTTGTAAACCACAGTGGGACCAGACTGTACAGAGAGAGTATTAACATCATTAATGCAAAAAGAATTTTAGTTAGAGGCATGTGTTAAAGACCTAAAACTACAAGCAAAAAGTGATGACTTACAATCAACTGCTTGAGACCCAGAAAGTTTTGTTCCACCGAGTTTGCTGTTAGGACCTGCCTCTTCATTGCTGCTTGGTCTCCCAGGAAACGCTGCATCAGATCTTTCACTGCATCACCCTGCATCATACATAATGAGAGTCTGAACCGCTGGCTTCATGTTACAGTTTCTATACTGATTTATTCAAACAGTTTATTCCCAACTGGCATTTAAACACAATAATGAGATTCCATTCTATTCTTCATTTTAATAAACTTCTTTATTCTAGTTAGGATGATACCAGGCCTGATTCTACCAGGAAACATTGGCCACAAGGCAGAAATACCCTGGACAGGGCACCAATCCATTGCAGCAGAATGGAATTTAAATGCCTATGGATTTAAAATGGGAATTCATAAAGGCTTTTGTAGGTGTAATGTGCAGGTGTCCCAATACTTTTGTCCATAGTGTATTTGTCCTCCTTGCAACTCTTGTGGAGTGAACCACTGTGCATAAATAAAACAAATAATTCACTGGTAGTGAACAGGGGGCGGCACGGTGGCCTCGGTGGGTAGCACTGTCGCCTCACAGCAAGAAGGTCCTGGGTTCGATCCCTAGGCGGGGCGGTCCGGGTCCTTTCTGTACGGAGTTTGCATGTTCTCCCCGTGTCAGCGTGGGTTTCCTCCCACAGTCCAAAAACATGCAATAAGGTTAATTGGAAACACTGAATTGCCCTATAGCTGTGTGTGTGTATGTGCGTGTGTCTGCCCGGCGATGGACTGGCGTCTCGTCCAGGGTGTTACTGTGTGCTTCGCTCCCATTAAAAAAAGCTGGGATAGGCTCCAGCGACCCCCTCCCCCACATACACACCTTGCGTAAAGGCCAACGGCACAAGCTTAAGCTGAGCGCCTGTGATCTTTGATCCCTCAGACGACGCTGCATCAAGAACCGATATATCAATAGCTGATATAAGCACATGGGTGAGGGATTACTTTGGCAAACCTTTGTCAAGCACTACAATACAGAGTTACATGCACAAATGCCACTTAAAACTTCATAAAGAAGCCATATGTTAACCATGTCCAAAAGGGGTGTCGACTTCTCTGGGCTCAGAGGCATCTAGGATGGACCCTCACACAGTGGAAACGTGTATTGTGGTCAGATGAATCAGCATTCCAGGTTTTTTTTTGGAAAAAATGGACGCATGTGCTCCGGACCAAAGATGAAAAGGACCATCCAGACTGTTATCAGCAACAAGTACAAAAGCCAGGGTCTGTCATGGTATGGGGCTGTGTCAGTGCCCTTGGCAAAGGTAATTTACACTTCTGTGATGGCAGCATTAATGCAGAAAAGTACATTGAGATCTTAGAGCAACATATGCTGCCTTCAAGACGTCATCTTTTCCAGGGACGTCCATGCATTTTTCAACAAGACGATGCAAAACCACATGCTGCACACATTACAAAGGCATGGCTGAGGAAGAAGAGGGAACGGGTACTGGACTGGCCTGTCTGCAGTCCTGACCTGTCCCCAATAGAGAATTTTGAAAGGAAAAATGCGACAACGACCCCGTACTGTTGCACATCTTAAGACGTGTTTGCAGGAAGAATGAGACAAAATAAAAGCTGAAACACTAAATCACTTGGTGCTAAAACGTCTCTTAAATGTGGTGAAAAGGAATGGCAACATTACAAAGTGGTAAATGCTTTACTGTCCCAACTTTTTTTTGGAATGTGTTGCAGGCCTGAAAAGCAGGAATGGATGTTTATTAATAAATGAAATGAAGTTGAGCAGATAAAACATGAAATATCTCAGGTTCATCCTGTCTGCAATCAAATAAAAGTCAAAGTAAATGTACGAAACTCTGTGTTTTTTATTATTTGCTTTTTCCATGCTGTCCCAACTTTTTCTGATTTGGGGTTGTACTTCCATTTCTAGTCACAATTTATAACCAAATATCCAGAAGTCAGAGACATTACGGGATCTCAGGATCATCCAATATTTGAGGATCAGGTGTCATTATATAAAGCAGAGGCAAAAAATTGTAAATAAAGAAACCCATATACACTCACTTGCAGGTTGTCAAACTTGAGTCCGGGCATAGACAGCCGATCCCTTTCTACATCCGCCGGGTTGACCTGCTGAGTAGCCACAGAGATGAGGATTTTCCTGGTTTGCTCAGAAGGCAGCCACGCATCGTAGCGCCGATCCGCTTCACTCATACTCAGAGCGCTCGCGAATGGATCATCACTCCCAGAGAAGACTTCCTGTAGCTTATTAATGGTCAGTGCAGGTGCCGCTGGGCTTGTAACAGGCTTTAAAATGCTCTCTTGAGTAGCGTGACTCAAGCAAGGACTGACATTTTGATGCAGTGCTGAAGGAATACCGCTAGAGCCTGGGGAATGTTGGCGCTCTACTGTGGGTGAAGCTTTAGGTGACTCCGCGTTCGGATTACTGACCGAAATGAATGACGAGGACGTCGTGAAGGAATCGAAAAAGTCTGACGCTGGGTTGACCGCGCCGTTGTCCGAAAAGAATTTACTCAAGCTGGGGCTGGGTTGAGACACCATGGGTGCAAACTTATTGGGTGTTTCGTTGGGATTAGTGCTAAAGCTTGGCGATTTGACCATAGTGGGCTGAAAGCCGTCAGGTACCAGAGATTGAGCTTTGGTCTGCGGGCCTTGGCTGAATATGGTGCACACTGGGATGGATTGGTCTTTAGGTTTGGTGACTTCAAACTCGGTTTCCTGAGGTCTAGGACTGAGCGGAGCAGGCCGAGTGGCCGTAACCGATTTATCATCAACATCCTGCTCTATGGCTTGGTCTTTTTCCAGTTCAAGTACAGATTCAGATTCAACACCAGCATCATGTTCAGTTCCTCGTTCGTTCTCCTCTTTCGCCTCCTTCTCTTTCTCCTCTTCGAGATCTTTGGAATCAAGGGACACCTTGTCACCTGCTTGCTCCAACAAGGAGTCGATTGGGACATCGTCGTCTTCACTGTTGGGCGAGTCCGAAATCATGACACTCTCCATCATCTGGTCGTTGAGTTTATCCATGATGCTTCCTGAAGCAGCACTGTCATCCTGAGGAGAACCGAACGCTTCTGCGTCCAGGTCAATGCTCTCCTCTTGAAAGATAGGATTGGTGGTGATGGGCTGGTTGCTCATTATGGAAGCATCTAGTGGATGAACCACAGGTTCTTCGATCTCAAATCTATCTAGATCCAGAGTCAAAGGCCTTTGAGCTGCATCCTCACCACTGTCCATGGCTCTTGCCTGCCAAACACATTGTGAATAATTAGTTTCACCACTAAAGCAAGGCGCAATGTGAAGTAGTTCATACTGCAATAACCTCAATTACCACAATCTTGTCTATTATTATTATTTTTTTAATATATCCCCCAGTCTGGTCGTGTCCAATCACCCTGATTGCGTCCTCTATACTGATTCGACCCTTCACCGCTGACTGAGGACGCCTCTCAACTGACATGCGCCCCCTCCGGTACGCAGTCAGTACAGACTGCATTTTTCACCCGCACGATTCGATTTCATATACTTGACAGGCACTGTGCACGGAGGGCCACACCCCCATCAGCATTATTGCTCAGCCCTGTGCAGGCGCCATCAGTCAGCCAGCAGGGGCCGTAGTCGCACCAGTTATGAGGACATATGATCCGACTTTCTTACCCCTAAGAACAACAGCCAATCGTTGTTCATACTGCCGCCCAGCCTAGTCGGAAAGGCAGAGCTGAAGTTCGATACGATTTATTCGAAAACCCAAACTCTGGTGAGCTAGCGTACTTTACCGCTGCGTCACCTGAGCGGCCAATCTTGTCTCTGTTTAGCTGTTTAAGCATAGACTCACGTAAGCATACACAAATTCTGTAATTTAGAATTTAAAAGCAATAATTCTGCTCCTGTGTGTGCACCATGTGTGCAAGAACACCATACCCACAGTAGACCAAGAGACTAAATCTAGCCTTGCAACTTTTTAACAAGTTAACAACCTCAAACATTAAACCATTCAAGACTTTTTACAAAGAGAACAAAAAACATAAATGTCCTAGACAATTTTCCTGTTTCACTACATTTACTAATTTATACATGACTTGGGCAGTTATATACAATCAGCCAAGAGGATTGGGTCAAAAGTACACCACAATGCTAATTATGTCTTACCACAGATGTGCCTGCCACCACTGGCTTTGCAACAAAGCCCCAAAAAACTTGAGAATAATATTGTTTACAAAAAAAATATAGAAGCACTTTGTAGTTCTACAATTACTGACTGTAGTCCATCTGTTTCTCTGCATGGTTTGTTAGCCCTCTTTCAGCCTGTTCTCTAATGGTCAGGACCCCCACAGAGCAGGAATTATTTGGGTGGTGGATCATTCTCAGAAGTGCACTGACACTGACATGGTGGTGGTGTGTTAGTGTGTGTTGTGCTGGTATGAGTGTTGGTATCAGACACAGCAGCGCTGCTGAAGTTTTTAAACACCTAACTGTCCCTGCTGGACTGAGAATAGTCCACCAACCAAATATATCCAGCCAACAGCGCCCCATGGGCAGCGTCCTGTGACCACTGATGAAGGTCTAGAAGATGACCAACTCAAACAGCAGCAATAGATGAGCGATCGTCTCTGACTTTACATCTACAACTAGGTAGGAGTGTCTAATAGAGTGGACAGTGAGTGGACACAGCATTTTAAAACTCCAGCAGCACTGCTGTGTCTGTCTCATACCAGCACAACACACACTAACACACCACCACCATGTCATTGTCACTGCAGTGCTGAGAATGATCCAGGGTGAAAGGGGGCTAACAAAGCATGCAGAGAAACAGATGAACTACAGTCAGTAATTGTAGAACTACAAAGTGCTTCTATATGGTAAGTGGAGCTGATAAAATGGACAGTGAGGGTAGAAACAAGAAGGTGGTTTAATGTTATGGCTGATCAGTGTATATAACAGAGACAAACTGTCATGGGAAGAATATAAATCGTTAAAGAGTCAACTGTCAGTTTAGATAGTTAAATAGCTGTAAACTACTTAGGTAGCACTCCAAGTCCATTTTATTAAACATACAGTGCACTAATACAGTTATTATTAGTATAATATAATTATTATTTCTAGCCCTTAAAGCTAACCTCATTTTGGCTGTGCTCCAAAAAACATACTACTGTACTACATAGTATGCATAATCACCGCTATAGTCTCTAATACATGAAAGCACTTTTTAGTACACAGTACAACAGTACGCTGTTTGGGACACAGCCTTACAATCGGTAGCCTGTTAGCAAAACGCCATTAGTGGAACGTTCTTCATTTACAGACGCGGTGTATTCTCGGTAAATGAATAAACACTGCTCAAGTGGCGTGTAAAAATTATTTTACATACAACAAATACACTTTAAAGCGTTAAAACGTTTATAACAGCCTTACCTTCGTTTTTACCTGTGACTATCAGATGTGCAGCTAGTACGCTCCTTATTCTGCACATGCGCAGTATTGTAGTCGACGTCGGCTATGACAATTGTGCGTTCAATATCACAACTACACACTAAATAGTGCACTAGTTAGGATAATTTTCAACTTTTTTGTAGCTTCTATGAGCATTGTGAAATATCTTTAGACATTTCATAAGTTGTTAAAGACATTGTAATAGTCTTGTAATCAAAATTAAGCCTAATGCGCTCCAAATGCACATTTTAATGAGTAGGAAGTAGGGATTATGAGGCAATTTGAAACACAGCGCAGGACGGTATCCGAGAAGGATCATTTTTTACTAAGGAGAGTTAGTCCGTATTCTTGAAGCAGATACGCAGTCGAAACTGAAAACATGAAGTGTAAATAGGACGATAATACGTAAGTTCTCCTGTCGCTATTTACGTAGAACATTTCCAATCGCGGAACTTATTCCAAGCGAGGAAGGGAAATACAGTATGTGAATGGCAGCTTTGGATTTGATTGTATACAGTTGAATGATTAATAAAATATAAAGGAGTTATAACAGCGCTTACCAGTGTGACATTATTGTAAAGAAGCGTTTTGGAAAAATGGAGGATGATGCACCGGTTATTTATGGCCTTGAGTTCCAGGTACAGCAGCTGTGTTTACTGTTTTATTTATGTGCACTGTGTTAAAATGTCAGTCTTTATGCAATGTAGAATACACTTTATAATGATTATTATATGCTCTAATGTACACCGATCAACCATAACATTAAAACCACCTCCTTGTTTCTACACTCACTTACCATATAGAAGCACTTTGTAGTTCTACAATTACTGACTGTAGTCCATCTGTTTCTCTGCATGCTTTGTTAGCCCCTTTTCATGCTGTTCTTCAATGGTCAGGACCCCCACAGAGCAGGTATTATTTGGGTGTTGGATCATTCTCAGCACTGCAGTGACACTGACATGGTGGTGGTGTGTCAGTGTGTGTTGTGCTGGTATGAGTGGATCAGACTCAGCAGCGCTGATGGAGTTTTTAAACACCTCACTGTCACTGCTGGACTGAGAATAGTCCAGCGGTATAATAGGGCAGTATCCTGTGACCACTGATGAAGGTCTAGAAGATGACCAACTCAAACAGCAGCAATGGATGAGTGATTGTCTCTGACTTTACATCTACAAGGTGGACCAACTAGGTAGGAGTGTCTAATAGAGTGGACAGTGAGTGGACACGGTATTTAAAAACTCCAGCAGCGCTGCTGTGTGTGATCCACTCATACCAGCACAACACACACTAACACACCACCACCATGTCAGTGTCACTGCAGTGCTGAGAATGATCCACCACCTAAATAATACCTGCTCTGTGGTGGTGCTGTGGGGGTCCTGACCATTGAAGAACAGGGAGAAAGCAGGCTAAAAAGATATGTAGAGAAATAGATGGACTACAGTCAGTAATTGTAGAACTACAAAGTGCTTCTATATGGTAAGTGGAGCTGATCAAATGGACAGTGAGTGTAGAGACAAGGAGGTGGTTTTAATGTTATGGCTGATCAGTGTATATTATATTGATTGTATATTACAGTTCAGTTATACAACCCCAAATCAGAAAAAGTTGGGACAGTATGGAAAATGCAAATAGTAACTTTTATTTGATTGCAGACAGGATGAACCTGAGATATTTCATGTTTTGTCTGGTCAACTTCATGTCATTTATTAATAAACATCCATTCCTGCATTTCAGGCCTGCAACACATTCCAAAAAAAGCTGGGACAGTAAAGCATTTACCACTTTGTAATGTTGCCGTTCCTTTTCACCACACTTAAAAGACGTTTTGGCACCGAGGAGACCAAGTGATTTAGTACATGATGGACATTAAATATATTTGATCTATATAGATGTTGCTTTGCATACTTTAGATGCTGACGTTTGTGATATCTTAAGTATGTTTTCCATCTCATGGCATCCATGCAGAATATAATGTTTGTGTAAGCAACCATTTGTGGGTCCTTAGTTTTCATATAGGGATTTTGCTTTGTCTTTAGTCAATTGTCAATTTTTGGTTTTTAAATTCCTGCATGACTTCCATAGTTAGTTTTAAATGCTATTTTTAGTGACATTTCACACAGTGAATATTGAGATTTGATCAAATCTTTCCCTGCTTTGTAGATATCCGTTATCCCCTTAATTTTCAGATCCTCAGTCAGCTGCTTAAAGGAGCACATAGTTGTTGAGTTTAGGCGTAAGGTTGGAAGGGTTAGATCATTAATTACACTCTGTATCCATTACTGATGTTCACTTGCTTAATAAGTCCTAATTAGTCTGTAAAGTCCTAAAAAAGTAAATGATGATGTTTGTAGCAGGAAGTTGTAAAGGAACTGTACATTTGCAGAATTGTTTTATTTAAATCAGCAACATATATAACGTTCATTATTGAATTTTCCACTTCAGTGTTGCAGTGATGATTCCCCTTCTGTAATAATTTTAATGTTAATACTTATGATTACATTTTTCATATTTATATGTACAAAGTCAAGAATATTGTGTGTGTAAATGTAATGTGAATAAATGCATTGAAAGCATATTAAATTAACAATACTTAACGTTTGACGTAGCTTTAACCCTCTAATCCTAGCCCTACCATATCTGTAAAAGGCTTCTGATCTAGTCACTGTGCCACAAAGGGAAAATTTCAGATGATACAATTTAGAGACAAGCTTTTCAATGACTAAAATGCTATTTAATTTTGAAACATATTAAAAACCCTTTAAATCTTAGTTTTTAATCTTCATATATGCTTAGATGGTCCTACTTTCTAAAATGTTTGTTATGTAATATAAAACTGCTTAAAATTATTATATAATTTATTTTGATGTGTTAAAATGTGTTCACATATAGGAGGTATCATACAATAATGTGATATAACGTAATACATGTTATATAATATGCAATTTTAAAATAAAATAATAGATTTGCATGTCATGTCTATTTTTATGAGGTTTTTTTACATGTTTGCTTACTTTATTATTGCTATTTTATTTAAAACCACAGTTATTAACCACAGCGTCAGGTATTTCATGTGTCTGTAATATATCAGTCCATGCACTAATGCCCATCCTCTTTCCTCTTGTTTTATTTAGTGTCGTGCTTTGACCCCTCAGACGGCTGAAACTGATGCTATAAGGTTTCTAGTGGGCACCCAGTCTTTCAAATTTGATAATCAGGTGAGTATCCCTAAGATATATATTTAACAACTTGAGGATAATTTCACATATACACCCTGTGATCTGCAGATTTATTTTCTACTGACACATAATATAATGGAGTTTGTGCACATGTATGTCTTTTGAGCTAACTTTGATTAAAAAAACCTGATTCTAAAATTCCCTGTTAGCCATGCCTGAAATGCAAATGTAAATGGTATGAGAGTTCTAAAACACTGCTGATTTGTGAATAACCTTCATTCTTACTCAGTGCGCATGTGACAGGTGTTACTTCGAATCATGCACAGTATTTACAGTTGTTACCCCTCTTGGAAGAGCAGGCAGCATTTGCAGCCTAATCAGAAAAACTTGTATTTGTTGATATAATTAAAATTTCACATGATGGAGCTATTACACATTCAAATCCTTAATTTTTTACTTTTTGTTGTTCAGTTAGTCATTATTTAATCATTTAAACCAGTGGTTCTCAACCAGGGGGGTGTCAGTGAGCTCAGTGAGGGGGGGGTCTCGTTGCATTCAATTGATATGAATATCAAAGAATCACATTTGATGGGATGGGAAAATCAGTATGCTATTGGCATATGGGAGATTTCTTGTGATGTCATAATTTATTTGAAACTGCCTATGTTTAGCCTATGTTGGGTCTTTGAGATGGGACACATAGTTAATTTGCCCACCACAAATGTGCAAAAAACAACAGACGGCGACTATGAAAGATTACGATTCAGACGCTGATGCAGATCACGTTACCTTTTGTCATTAAAGCGGTAAATCTGAATGCGTACGAATATTACAGGAGTAAATAATAAACACAGGGGTGTCAAAAAGAAAAAAAGGTTGAAAAATCACTGATTTAAACATAAATAATGAAGTTGATTTTGTCAGTATGGGGTCTGACTTCATGTTTAAGTATTTTGCATCATGATCTGCTTATAATAACTACACTAATGTTGCCAGGAAAAGCCTTTTTTTTGATTAGCATGTTTAAGTCCCATCTTGAATAGTAAATGGTTCACTACTGAATAGTTCAGGTTTGATGGTTTAATGTTTGCTATTTTCTGTCTGTCCGTCCATCAGTCCGTCCGTCCATCCATCCATCCATCCATCCATCCATCCATCCATCCATCCATCCATCCATCCATCCATCTATCTATCTATCTATCTATCTATCTATCTATCTATCTATCTATCTATCTATCTATCTATCTATCTATCTAATCTATCTATCTATCTATCTGTTTATCCATCCATCTATCCATCCATCTGTCTGTCTATTTATCTATCTATATATTCTGCATGGTGAACAGTATGTGGGCACTTAACCATTAACTCGTTGGGCACCCCATTTCAAAACCATGGCTTGTCTTTATGGTTATGACAGCCTACAATCCTTTGGGTAGGCTTTCCACAAGATGTTGAGCTGTGTCTGTGGGAATATGTGCTCTTTCAGTCAATGGAGCATTTGTGAGGCCTGGCTTGCAGTTGAGGTTTCAGTGTTCAGTAGGGTTGAGGAAGCTCTGTGTGGGCTACTAGCTTTCCTCTATAGCAGGGGTGTCAAAGTCATTTTCACCGAGGACCACATCTGCATGATGGTGGCCCTCAAAGGGCCGTTTGTAACGTATCCTGCTGTGATTGCAGTCTGCCTTTTACAGTAAGTCCTGGACAATTTGTTGTTTTTCTTGGAGGCTAAATTCTGTGTTTGGTGTAAAAATGCCAAATTTATACTGTATATTTATAATGTATATCTACATTTATATTGTACTCCTTTACCACAGACACAGCCTCATAACACAAGAGACATACCGGTTTTTCTTCTTGAAGCACAAACTTGTATTCACTTTCCCATCTTTCATTACATTTTCTCCTTCTGCTTAATTTTTCTCTTCTTGTACACTTTGGGATTATTTGTAAATATTTCTCAACATCACTTGTTGGAAAACCGCCTCAGTTAAATGCTGATGTGAAAACCTGCCATCTAGTGACTGTATGCGGTCACTTTGCAGGTCATAAAATCAGTTTATGTTCGATTTTACAGTGTATTTTAAGACAATCGTACGCCTTTTAAGCTCTCACCTTGAGTTTGACGCATGTGCTCTATACCAAACTTCAATTCTTTGTATAGCCTTTTTTATCAATTAACTGTTACAAAGAATCCAGGTCCGCCGCTCAGGTGGCGCAGCGGTAAAAACACACGCTGTTCACCAGAGCTGAGATCTCGAATACATCGTATCGAATCTCGGCTCTGCCTTGCCGGCCGAGGCTGAGTGGCTACGTGAACAGCGATTGGCCTGTTGTTCAGATAAGGGGGCGGGACTAAGCCGGAGGGTGACTCTCTCTCTCAGACTAGTGCGATTTCGACCTCTGCTGGCTGGTTGGTGGCGCCTGCACGGAGATGGGGAAGAAGTGCGGTAGAGGGTGTGGCTCTCCGTACACAGCGCTGTACTCGTACACTGCACTCGTCAAGTGTAGGTGATAAGATGTTCGATTGCTGTGCACGTGTCGGAGGGGACGTGGAGCAGCCTCGTCCTCCCCAATCAGGAGCAGGGACCGGTATTAGTGAGAGGATGATTGACGGGCAGAAATTGGATGCGCTAAAGTGGGAGAAAAAGGGGTAAAATACAAATATATATACTGACACAAGAATCCAGGTCCAAATATTAGAAATGGCTCCTTTTGTGCAGAGGGTCAGTCATGCTGGAACAGTAAACACTTATTCCACATATATTCGGCCGTATAGTGTAGCTCAGTTTTTGTTGGATTGACTTGATGAAATAATGATGAGGCTGTAAAACTTTTGTAAAACCGTCGCTCTATTCTCTCTGATCTGATCCCAAAATCCCTCAGCTTGCGTCCAGCCGTTCCATCATATCTCGCCTCAGGTTTAGAGAGTGCCCCTCTTAATCTCATTTACCTGCTAGTGTCAATTACAGCACTCCAGAGGACCTGTCCATCTCCGAGGCTTTGGGAAAAGCCGACTAATACTGGCCTGAGGGTTTTTATGATTGTGTGTAAGCATGCGTTCATGTTTTGGCCTCTCGTGTGTGTGTGTGTGTGTGTGTGTGTGTGCTGAGTGCAGACTGACCCTGACTGCTGCTTGCTTATTGCTGTTAAAATAACTGCTGTGTGGTTCATGTTTTGTTATACGGCGTGTGTTGTGTCTCTGTCATGGACCATTAAGCGTCTCTGTGAAAAATAACAAATACAGTGTGTACTCGGTATACAGGATAACACAACTCATCATTTCAACCTCAAAATGAAATGTCCTGCAGCGTTTAGCAGGTCTATTCGCCTGCAGTACGTTTGTTTTACACACCCCAAATCAGAAAAAGTTGGGACGGCATGGAAAATGCAAATAATAAAAAAACACAATTTCTTGCATTGACTTTTATTTGATTGCAGACAGTTTGAACTTGAGATATTTCATGTTCTGTCTGCTCAACTTCATTTCATCTGTTAATATACCTCCATTCCTGCATTTCAGGCCTGCAACACATTCCAAAAAAAGTTGGGACGGAGGCAATTTAGGGCTAGTAATGAGATGAAAAAACTAAATAATGATGTGATTCCAAACAGGTGATTGTAATCATGGTTTGGTACAAAAGCAGCATCCAGGAAAGGCTGAGTCTTTGATGAGCAAAGATGATCAGAGGATCTCCAGTTTGTCAACGAATGTGTGAGAAAATGATTGAAATGTTTAAAAACAATGAACCTCAAAGAAAGATTGGAAGGGATTTGCATATTTCTCTCTCTACAGTGCATAATATCATTAAACCATTCAAGGAATCAGGAGGAATTTCAGTGCACGAGTGCATAAAGGCCAACGGCGCAAGCTTAAGCTGAACGCCCGTGATCTTTGATCACTCAGACGGCACTGCATCAAGAACCGCCACTCAACAATAGCTGATATAACTACATGGGTGAGGGATTACTTTGGCAAACCTTTGTCAAGCACTACAATACAGAGTTACATGCACAAATGCCACTTAAAACTTTACTGTGCAAAAAAAAAGAAGCCTTATGTTAACCATGTCCAGAAGCGGCGTTGACTTCTCAGGGCTCTGAGGCATCTAGGATGGACCATCACACAGTGGAAACGTGTATTGTGGTCAGATGAATCAGCATTCCAGGTCTTTTTTTGGAAAAAATGGACGCATGTGCTCTGGACCAAAGATGAAAAGGACCATCCAGACTGTTATCAGCAACAAGTCCAAAAGCCAGGGTCTGTCATGGTATGGGGCTGTGTCAGTGCCCTTGGCAAAGGTCATTTACACTTCTGTGATGGCAGCATTAATGCAGAAAAGTACATTGAGATCTTAGAGCAACATGTGCTGCCTTCAAGATGTCATCTTTTCCAGAGACGTCCATGCATTTTTCAACAAGACGATGCAAAACCACATACTGCACACATTACAAAGACATGGCTGCGGAAGAAGAGGGTACGGGTACTGGAGTGGCCTGCCTGCAGTCCTGACCTGTCCCCAATAGAGAATGTGTGGAGAATTATGAAAGGAAAAAGCAAGCATCTTAAGACGTGTTTGCAGGAAAAATGAGACAAAATTAAAGCTGAAACACTAAATCACTTGGTATCATCAGTGCTAAAACGTCTTTACTGTCCCAACTTTTTTTGGAATGTGTTGCAGACCTGATATGCAAGAATAGATGTTTATTAATAAATAAAATGAAGTTCACCCGACTAAACATGAAATATCTCAGGTTCATTTTGTCTGCAATTAAATAAAAGTCAAAGTAAATGTAAGAAACTCTGTGTTTTTTATTATTCGCATGTAATGGATCATTTTGTTTTCCATTTTAAAACATATTTGCGTGTGCTGTGAATCACACTTGGTGACGGTACTACACAACCCACCTTGATCATCCTCTGTTGTGTTCTTTTTCGCCGTTCAGTTTGCTTCCTCAGCTGCTTGGTAACTCGGGTTAATTACCTGCCTTCAGTTTTATCATAACGTCAGCTAACCTCAGTGCTAATAGCGCCTCTAATGGGGGGCTCAGCACATTAATTCCGCCTCCCTTTCCTGCAATAGCCATCCAGACCTTCGTGGGCTCTGTATATTAAAGCCTGTCATCAGTGAGTGGGTCGTTATAGTTGAATCGGCGATAGAAATCCTCCTCCTCATTGCTTATTTATTCAAGCCGCTGGACCTCACGCTGCCGTGTTCCTGCCAGCCGTGTCTCTAAACAACCCTGACTGAGACGAAGCAAGTGGAAGCCAGTTACTCATCCCATTTTACACAATTTCCCTCATCTTCAGATCATAAATATGATAGAGAAGCTGGCCCAAGTGGCCAAGAACGATGACTTACTCTGTATCGCTGAGATAAAACTGTGTAAATCATGTGCCAGACTTCTGCATGAGCCCTGTTCATTGCAGCCCCTATTATAGGACCTTCTTTTACCTCCAATTATCCTGTCCAGCCATTGGAATTTATTTGTAATGCTTGCCTCCATAAAATCATAACTTTGCCTAATAATTTTTCTCGATGCGGTCCTACCCAAGGTTAATGGTTTCTTCTCTGACGCTCAGCCGTTTAATTAGCACAGAACTCTTCCAATGTTCTCTCTTATGTACTGTACACATAAAGTTGAGGCAGATCACCAAAGTGTATCACATTATCTGGGTGTCACGGTGGCTTGGTAAAGAGCACTGTCGCCTCACAGCAAGAAGGTCCTGGGTTCGATCCTCGCTCTTATGTATGTAGCATGTCAAAAGTCAAGAGAGAGTCAAGACAGGCTTTATTGGCATTTCAGCTGTATACAAGTACATACTGAAACGAAACAACGTTCTTTCAGGACCAGGGTGCAACATAGAACAAAAGTTCAAAACAATACAGTACACAGTCATACATGTTACTCTTGTGTATATATCATGTCATACGTGTTACTCCCATGTTTATAGCATGTCGCACATGTTACTCTTATGTATATAGCATGGTGTGTGTATATACAGTATATATATGTATGTATATATATATATATACATATGGGATATTGTTTTTGACATGCTGTATACATAAGAGTAACACATATGACATGCTGTATACATAAGAGTAACATGTATGACATGTTGTATACATAAGAGTAACATGTATGACATGCTGTATACGTAAGAGTAACACATATGACATGATGTATACATAAGAGTAACACATATGACATGCTGTATACATAAGAGTAACATGTATGACATGTTGTATGCATAGGGACAACACGTATTACATGCTGTATACATAGGGGTAACACGTATGACATGCTGTATACATAAGAGTAACATGTATGACATGCTGTATACATAAGAGTAACATGTATGACATGCTGTATACATAAGAGTAACATGTATGACATGCTGTTTACGTAAGAGTAACATCTATGACATGCTGTATACATAGGGACAACGCGTATTACATGCTGTATACATAAGAGTATACATATGACATGCTGTATACATAAGAGTAACATGTATGACATGCTGTATACATAAGAGTATACATATGACATGCTGTATACATAAGAGTAACATGTATGACATGCTGTATACATAGGGACAACGCGTATTACATTCTGTATACATAAGAGTATACATATGACATGCTGTATACATAAGAGTAACATGTATGACACGTTGTATACATAGGGGCAACGCGTATTACATGCTGTATACATAGGGGTAACACGTATGACATGCTGTATACATAAGAGTAACATGTATGACATGCTGTATACATAAGAGTAACACATATGACATGCTGTATACGTAAGAGTAACACATATGACATGCTGTATACATAAGAGTAACATGTATGACATGCTATTTACGTAAGAGTAACATGTATGACATGCTGTATACATAAGAGTAACACGTATGACATGCTGTATACGTAAGAGTAACACGTATGACATGCTGTATACATAAGATTAACGTATGACATTCTGTATACGTAAGAGTAACATGTATGACATGTTGCATACATAAGAGTAACATGTATGACATTCTGTATACGTAAGAGTAACATGTATGACATGCTGTATACATAAGAGTAACATGTATGACATGTATACATAGGGGCAACGCGTATTACATGCTGTATACATAGGTGTAACACGTATGACATGCTGTATACATAAGAGTAACGTATGACATGCTGTATACATAAGAGTAACATATGACATTCTGTATACATAAGATTAACATGTATGACATGCTGTATACATAAGAGTAACATGTATGACATTCTGTATACATAAGATTAACATGTATGACATGCTGTATACATAAGAGTAACATGTATGACATTCTGTATACATGTATGACATGCTGTATGCACAAGAGTAACGTATGACATGCTGTATACATAGGGGCAACGCGTCTTACATGCTGTATACATAGGGGTAACACGTATGACATGCTGTATACATAAGAGTAACGTATGACATGCTGTATACATAGGGGCAACGCGTATTACATGCTGTATACATAAGAGTAACATGTATGACATGCTGTATACATAAGAGTAACATGTATGAAACGCTGTATATGTAAGAGTAACATGTATGACATGTCATACGTGTTATTCTTATGTATAAAGCATGTCATATGTGTTACTGTTATGTATATAGCATGTCATACATGTTACCTTTTGTGTATAGCATGTCATACATGTTACTCTTATGTATACAGCATGGTGTATATATGTAAGAGTATAATTTTTTACATGATGTATACATAAGAGTAACATTTAAAATGCTATATACGTAAGATAACATGTATGACATGCTATATACGTAACAGTAAACAAAGCCCACAAAGTAACATGACTTTCTGCACTGTTCTTTTTCAGGTTCCCTTAAAAAATTATATATATATATATTATTACTCTAAAGGATCGTCTAACATCCTTTAGAGTAATAATTAAATATGTTTTTGCTAAGTAATGATTTTGTTAACCTGGTCTTTCAGTGAACCTGAATAAGTCAGTGCTCTGCATGAATGTTTGATGGTTTGCGTAACATTTTCAATTGAACAGGTTCAAAAGGAGAGTTTAACCACTTTAAAATAAAAAGCTGAAAGCATCACGGTTCATGAATATGAATAAGAAAATCTCAAGCGATCTCTGTGCTTAAGCTTTCATTTCCTGCTGAATTAAATGTCTCAGAGTTGAAGTCCTGGGTTCTTTGAACTGCTGTGATGCTGCTGGGTTGTTGGGCTCTCGCTGGCTTCTCTCTCTTTATATTTACTCCAGCCTTGTTTTCACTACCATTTGATATTTTTTTTCTTTTGGCAGATTCACATCATTGACTTTGATGATGAAAACAATATCATTAATAAGAATGTGCTCCTGCATCAAGCTGGCGAAATATGGAACATCAGCGCCAGTCCTGCTGATAAAGGAGTGCTGACCACATGCTACAATAAAAGTAAGTCACTATTGTCCCTCTCGCTTTGTCTGTCTGTGTCCTTCTCCACCACTGTGACCTTTTTTAGCACTTTATAGCTGCCAATACTGCAGCCCAACTTTCATTTCCTTTTGGCTTTAGTCTGGGCTCAAAATAGATCTATAATTTATCTTCAATTTATTAAAGCTGTAACTAGTCGTATAAATCAGCTGGACCACTACAAACTGATCTCGAACTTGTTCTAAAACCATGGGCGTCAATACGTTGTACCCTGTCCCAAGCCTATGGTGCTGATCTATCACCAGTAAAGGGACAGTTGTAGCCTAGTGGGTAGAGCTTTGGGCTAAAGAATGGAAGGTTGCGTGTTTGAATACCAGCTTTGCCGTGCAGCCACTGTTAGGCCCTTGAGCAAGGTTTTTAACCCTCTTGACTCCAGGGGTGCCATACAAGGGGTCGACCCCTGTCCAATCAAGCTGGGCTATGCAGGGGAAAAACTTTTTATTGTAGTGTACATGTACGTATATATACACTGATCAGCCATAACATTAAAATCACCTCCTTGTTTCTACACTTACTGTCCATTTGATCAGCTCCACTTACCATATAGAAGCACTTTGTAGTTCTACAATTACTGACTGTAGTCCATCTGTTCTCTGCATAGTTTTTTTTAACCTGCTTTTACTCTGTTCTTCAATGATCAGGTCCCCCACAGGACCACCATAGAGCAGGTATTATTTAGGTGGTGGATGATTCTCAGCGCTGCAGTGACACTGACATGGTGGTGGTGTGTTAGTGTGTGTTGTGCTGGTATGAGTAGTTCAGACACAGCAGCGCTGCTGGAGTTTTTAAATACCGTGTCCACTCACTGTCCACTCTATTAGACACTCCTACCTGGTTGGTCCACCTTGTAGATGTAAAGTCAGAGACGATCGCTCATCTATTGCTGCTGTTTGAGTTGGTCATCTTCTAGACTTTTATCAGTCACAGGACGCTTCCCACGGGGCGCTGTTGGCTGGATATTTTAGGTTGGTTGACTATTCTCAGTCCAGCAATGACAGTGAGGTGTTTTATCTTATCCTCATACCAGCACAACACGCACTAACACCACCACCATGTCAGTCTCACTGCAGTGCTGAGAATGACCCACCACTTAAATAATACCTGCTCTGTGGTGGTCCTGGGGGAGTCGTTACCATTGAAGAACAGCATGAAAGGGGGCTAACCAAGCATGCAGAGAAACAGATGGACTACAGTCAGTAATTGTAGAACTACAAAGTGCTTCTATATGGTAAGTGGAGCTGATAAAATGGACAGTGAGTGTAGAAACAAGGAGGTGGTTTTAATGTTATGGCTGATCAGTATATATATATATGAAAAATAGATGCATTCCATCTGTCCTTTATTATTACAGTGGTACCTTGAAACTCAATGTCAATTGGATCTAAGAGTGATGTTGAGTTTAAAAGGCGTTGAGTTTCAAGGTATTTTTTCCCATAAGGATGTATGGGAAACCTGTTAATGCGTTCCATGGTCCCGTGACAGAAAAAGAGTTTCATTGTACTGTACTGACTTGTTCTAAAACCATGGGCGTCAGTATGGAGTAACCCATGTCTAGAGTGCTAATCTATCACCAGTACAGGGACAGTGGTAGCCTAGTGGGTAGTGCTTTGGGCTAACCCAAGTGACAGTACTAGTAGAAGAAGAAGAATGCCTTTATTTGTCATATATACGTCTATACATTTTCTAAAGTACTAGATTACCAGGCTGCTGAACCTCATGTTACACCAACCAGTGTGGTAATGGAACGTGTCCCAGTTTGACATCCCCAGCTCCATACTCTCACAACATTTATAAAATTAGACGAACAAAGAGAAGCGATCGGGAGAAAAAAATGTAATTAAATCCTGAGTTTATATGACTGGCGCCCGCGGCCTTGACTGGTTTATGACAGTTGGTATAAACGGGAGTGTCTCTCCTGGTGAAAACTGAGGGCCAACAGCAGATTGATTGATTTTTTTTTCTTCTCCTTCCTGATTGTGATGCGACAAATGCACACGATGTCATAACAGAGTTCAAAGAGAAGAATGTAATTAGCGTGACATGCAGTCTAATGAAGCACCGTGAGTCATATCCGCAGCCCGTCACTCTTCCTAAACCATGCTCGATAACTAGGGCCACGTGGTTTAAAAGGGCTGTGAAAAGTAGTATTGATACTAGTTGTACCAATATGTATGACACTGTTCAAATCTCACATCACACACACACACACACACACACACACACACACACACACACACACACACGTTAGCACACGACTGTACGAAACTGGACACATGATACAACAGCACTGTTTAAATCACATCACACACACACACACACACACACACACACACACACACACACACACACACACTGTTAGCACACGACTATGAAACTGGACACATGATACAACAGCACTGTTTAAATCTCACACACACACACACACACACACACACACGTTAGCACACGACTGTATGAAACTGGACACATGATACAACAGCACTGTTTAAATCACACACACACACACACACACACACACACACTTAGCACATGACTGTATGAAACTGGACACATGATACAACAGCACTGTTTAAATCACACACACACACACACACACACACACACACGTTAGCACACGACTGTATGAAACTGGACACATGATACAACAGCATTGTTTAAATCACACACACACACACACACACACACACACACACACACTGTTAGCACACGACTATGAAACTGGACACATGATACAACAACACCGTTTAAATCACACACACACACACACACACACACACACACACACACACACACACTTAGCACACGACTGTATGAAACTGGACACATGATACAACAACACTGTTTAAATCACACACACACACACACACACACACACACACACACACACACACACTTAGCACACGACTGTATGAAACTGGACACATGATACAACAGCACTGTTTAAATCACACACACACACACACACACACACACACACACACACACACACACACACACACACTTAGCACACGACTGTATGAAACTGGACACATGATACAACAACACTGTTTAAATCACACACACACACACACACACACACACACACACTTAGCACACGACTGTATGAAACTGGACACATGATACAACAGCACTGTTTAAATCACACACACACACACACACACACACACACACACACACACACACACACACACACACACACACTTAGCACACGACTGTATGAAACTGGACACATGATACAACAACACTGTTTAAATCACACACACACACACACACACACACACACACACTTAGCACACGACTGTATGAAACTGGACACATGATACAACAACACTGTTTAAATCACACACACACACACACACACACACACACACACACACTTAGCACACAACTGTATGAAACTGGACACATGATACAACAGCACTGTTTAAATCACACACACACACACACACACACACACACACACACTTAGCACACGACTGTATGAAACTGGACACATGATACAACAACACTGTTTAAATCACACACACACACACACACACACACACACACACACACACACACTTAGCACACGACTGTCTGAAACTGGACACATGATACAACAGCACTGTTTAAATCACACACACACACACACACACACACACAGTGTTGTGGTATGATGTGTCCAGTTTCAGACAGTTATGTGCTAACGTGTGTGTCAGTGTGTGATTGTGTCCAGTTTTAGACGGTCGTGTGCTATTGTGTGTGTGTGTGTGATGTGAGATTCAAACAGTTCTGTTGTATTGTGTGTCCAGTTGCAGATAGTTCTGTGCTAACGTGTGTGTGTGTGTGATTGTGTCAAGTTTCAGACGGTCGTGTGCTAACGTGTGTGTGTGTGTGTGTGTGATTGTGTCTAGTTTCAGACAGTCGTGTGCTAACGTGTGTGTGTGTGTGTGTAAGTAAGTACTGCTGTCGCCTCACAGCAAGAATGTCCTGGGTTCGATTCCCAGGTGAATTGGTCTGGGTTCTTTCTGATTAGAGTTTGCAGGTCCTCTCAGTGTCTGTGTTGGTTTCCGTTGGGAGCTCTAATTCCTCCCACAGTCCAAAGACATGCAGTCTGGTTAATTAGAGAAGTAAGTCCCTATAGGTATGAGTGTGTGAATATGTGAGTGTGTGTGTTTGTCCTGTGATGGACTGGCGATCTGTCCGTGGTGTTTCCTGCCTTTTGCCAAGTAAATCAGACCCACTGCAACCCTGAATAGGATAAAGCGGTGATGACACAGACAATGAATGAATGAATTAATTAATTAATAAATTAGGGCTGGGTGGTATGACCAAAAATTTGTCTCACAGTATTTTTTTAAGATTGAAGATACACTGCCTGGCCAATAAAAAAGGTCACACTCTAATATTTCGTTAGACCGCCTTTAGCTTTGATTACGACACGCATTCGCTGTGGCATCGTTTCCACAAGCTTCTGCAATATCACAACATTTATTTCTGTCCAGAGTTGCATTAATTTTTCCCCAAGATCTTGTATTGTTGATGGGAGATTTGGACCACTGTGCAGAGTCTTCTCCAGCACATCCCAAAGATTCTCAATGGGGTTCAGGTCTGGACTCCGTGGTGGCCAATCCATGTGTGAAAATGATGTCTCATGCTCCCTGAACAACTCTTTCACAATTTGAGCCCGATGAATCCTGGCCTTGTCATCTTGGAATATGCCCGTGCCATCAGGGAAGAAAAAATCCATTGATGGAATAACCTGTTGGTTCAGTATATTCAGGTAGTCAGCTGACTTCATTCTTTGGGCTCATAACTTTGCTGAACCTAGACCTGACCGACTGCAGCAACCCCAGATCACAGCACTGCCCCCACAGGCTTGTACGGTAGGCACTACGCATGATGGGTGCATCACTTCAGCCGCCTCTCTTCTTACCCTGATGCGCCCATCACTCTGTGGGCTGTGGGACTACAGATATTTCTTAAAAGTGTATGAACGTGTACGATTAGTTATGCCTGTAATCCAGAATTAAGTTCTATACCGTAACAAAAAATATGAATGTAAATGTTCATGTTGCAATGACGATGTAAAATAATGTTAAAATAATTCAAAGTCCAAACATTTGAGTGGTTAACGAGAACGCTACTTTACATGTCACACAAGCTCAGCGCAAAACACGAACACGGAAACGGTACAAATCCGATCTATTCCCTACACACTCGCTCCCTACGCCCTATAGTGCGCTTAACATTCTTAAAGGGCCAGACTGTATATTTTATAATTCAAATTACACGACAGGTGAGACGTTCTTTTTTCTTAATATAGCGCTTTTATTTAGGAAAAAATAGTTCTTACATAGGCAGGAAAATCTATGGCAGACAAGAGTCAGAACAGCGGATTGGGCGTAACGTTATTATTACTGTTTGCTCCTTTTTCTCAACACTTGTGCTCGATTTACACTGAAGATATATTTAGTAAATAAGTACATGTCCGCGCATGCACGCGCTTGTGTTCATTTCCGGTTGAACTGATAAAAAATGTTGATTTTGAAAAATTAAAAGACGAGCCGTTTTTCAGTTTCTGCTTGTTAGCTCACAGCTAACGCTAGCCAGTGTGGCTCTTCACTCGTCTCTCTGTGTTATCACCAGTGAGCACGCCACAGCCAATCAGCGAGCTCCAACCGCCTACCACTCCCACCCCTCCCTCACTGTGGATGCGCGCATGTCCTAAAGTCTCAGTTTTCAAGGTAAACCTGAAGCAGAAATTTGGCGCTTCACATTTAAAAAATACCGTCACCATTTTTGAATACCGCGGTATACGGTAATATCGTCATACCGCCCAACCCTAGTGTGTGTGTGTGTGTGTGTGTGTGTGTGTGTGTGTGTGTGTGTGTGTGTGTGTGTGTGCGCGTGTGTGTGTGCGCGTGCGCGTGTGTGTGTGAGAGAGAGTGAGGGTGTGTGTGTGTGTGTGTGTGTGTGTGTGTGAAAGAGAGTGAGGGTGTATGCGTGTGTGTGTGTGTGTGTGTGTGTGTGTGTGATGTGAGATTTAAACAGTTCAGTTGTATTATGTGTCCAGTTTCAGATAGTCCTGTGCTAACGTGTGTGTGTGTGTATGTGATTGTGTCCAGTTTCAGACAGTCCTGTGCTAACTTGTGTGTGTGTGATTGTGTCCATTTTCAGGCGGTCGTGTGCTAACGTGTGTGTGTGTCCAGTTTCAGACAGCCGTGTGCTGACCTGTGCAGCGGTGTGGAGGATGCCCCCAGAATGCGAATCAGACAGCCACGAATCCCCGGATGATTCGGCCCACAGCCCACAGGCCCTGCAGCTCCTCTGTCACCTTGACAACGCGGCCCACGGCAACGTGGCCTGGTAAAAAACTTACTATTGATTTTAACCTGTCCTCTTCCTCACCCTCACCCTCGTCTTCTCTGCACTTTAATTCTGCACTGATTGAGCTTCCGCTGCTGGGCGTTCTCATTTTTTTTTTTTTTTTTTATATATACATTTATTTTAGTCTCTTCCCATCATTCCATTCTTCCTTATCTGTCATCTCGTTTCTTATTTCATATACAGCAAATATAAAGAGGAGTTGGATGAGCTTTTTTGACCTAGATAATTCAGGGCTTAAGTTCACATGTTTTTGTTTAAGCACCCCACACCATATCATACACCGTAATTCATACAAAAAACCCTCCAGTCTAGAATTTATTATTATTTATTATTTTATTATTTATTTTATTTAGGCCTTTTTTCCCAATTTAGTGTACTCAATTTGTCTTCCGCTGCTGGGGGATCCCTGATTGCAGTCGAGGTGGGTTGTAAAGCTTACGGGCTATGACCAGACAAGAGGGGCGGACACACACGGGCAGAGATGTATTCGAAGTTTAATAATAACAAAAGACACGACAGAAGTACACAACACGAGTTTAAACAAGACAAGACACAAACACACGACCTATGCTAAATGCTAAGCTAACAATGCTAACACTACTCTAAACACATGAAACATGAACCTAACTAAACCTAAACCCTAAGCTAAGCTACCAGGCTTACACTAATCTAAACACATGAAACATGAACCTAAATATACCTAAACCCTAAGCTGAGCTAAAAGGCTAACACTAAACATGACTTCAGAACATGGACAAGAACGAACTAAACATGAACTAGACTAACAAACCGGAACCAGACAAAACAGGGCATGAACAGAAACAGACAGAAGCTAACAGACAGACAGGAGCTAATAGGAACAGACAGGGCAAATCGAATCAAAACTGTAACAAGGCTAAGGAAGCTAACAAACGAGGCTAAACGGGCAAAATCCAAACCAACATGACAGAGTACGAGTGCCTCCTTAAATATCCTGACCTTAAACAAGGTTCAGCTGTACATGATTAGCAGGAGACCAATCACAAAAAAGGGGAGTTGACTTGATTGAACGCACACCATAAACAAACATGTACTCCCGGAGAGGTTGCACAGAGGCTGCATTCGGTATATTGCTGCTCACGCCTTTTCCGAACCGTGCTCAGCCCTTAGCGGAACCCATGCATTCTGCACAGGGAGCGTTTGAAGACCCCGTCCACATAGTCCGGTCATCCCGCCCAATTATGCCCACTAGTGGCAATTAGGGTTGGGCGATATAATATCGTTCACGATAATACCGGTATAGTTGTAAATTCGATATGATTTTTCCCATATCACGATATTGTTAGCAAACGTGCGTCACTCGCTCTCAAGCGCGTAACAGTGAAATAATGGCGACCAATGCAGAGAGTACTACCGGAATTAGCACTGAGGACGAACTAGTCCCTAAAAGCGGAGCTACATCACTAGTGTGGAAGTTTTTCTGATACAGAAGGTCAGACTCCAAACAAACGACTGTAATTTGCAAACGTGAAAAAATACGATGACAACAAACAGTGGCAACACATCAAATTTATTTCACCACCTAAAGCAAAAGCACCCGCGTGAGTACGAGGAGTGTCGGTCACTGCGTGAGTCCGAGAATGATGTGAGAACAAAAACTGTGTCAGTGAACGAACAGAATACACAGGTTACCACACAGGTGACCACACAGGTTACCATCTGAAAACGTTTAAACCACAAAAGCGCTAAGCGGAACGCTTTCTTTTGCATATGAGCATGGAAACTAGGGATGTCCCGATCCGATCTCAAAGATCGGAATCGGGGCAGATCGAGGCATTTTTTTAACTGATCGGTATCGGCTTTACTAAGGCCGATCCTAAAGCCCGATCCTTTGTTTTACGTCAGCATGTCCGCTGTGTGGAAATACTTTCAATTGGAAAGTGAAACAAGTCCAACAATGAAGTGTAATGTCTGCACTGTGAGCGTTTCACGAGGCGGTAGGAGCAGAGCTGCGTTCATTACTGTAGAATTTTATTATTTAAATGGTGTGTGAGTCAAGGATCACTCCGGTTTACAAAACAATAACTTTTAATCCGAGTATGAAAACTTCAGGACCATAACATACAGCTTTTACGAGTTTACGTGTTACAAGACTGAACGATATCTCAGTATCAAGCACTCTGATTGGCTAAGTTATGTAACCGAGCGTCATAGTGATGCACTTGCTTAATAAAGAAATAAATACACGATATATTCACAAATTGTCGGGAGCAGAACACTTTATTAACTTCTTCTGTTACGCTACCGAATAGCGGACAGCTAGAGTCATCGCGTTAGCCAAGCACGCTATTCCATGCACTATGGAAGCCCCAAAGGGTCAAAACACACTCACTTCGCGTAGAAACGTCCATCAAACCATTGTCACAATACAACCACAGAAAAGTTTGTTACAGTTACATCACGCATACAAGTACGGTGGCTCATAAGAAACAAACCAGATATCATTTAACCAAACGATCTACAATTACTACCAATTTGATACGGCACCTAAAAAATAAACACTCAGTCGAATACAGCGAGTTTATTATTATATGATGAGAAGAGGAACCGGCTGTCCGCTAACACGGCAGAGATGCTGATTTTTCTCAAAAAAAACCTTCACTTTATTTTAAGTGTTCTAGTTTTACTACTACAATGCTGCACTAGGTTTGTTTACTTTTATTTTGTAAAAAAAAAAGAACATTAAGCAATAGCTTGGATGCAGGCAATTTTTTCCTACAGCACTGCAGAGCTATTCAGTTGTTAAACATATACATTGGATTAATTTGAATAACTGTAATGTACTTGAAGTGTGCACTGTGTGAACAGTATTATCGGATCGGGATCAAAATCGGGATCAAAATTAATGATCGGGATCGGGAACAAAAAAACGTGATCGGGACATCCCTAATGGAAACTGAGTCAATAAGTCAGAAACGACTCTCTTCAAATGAATTATTCATTGGAATCGAATCAGAAAACTGTGCTCTTATCTGTGGTAAAGAATCATTCGTGTTGCTGACTCTGTGTGCAAACAACTCCGATTCAGATGTATAAACCAATCAGAGCTTCGAATTTAGACTTTGGGCGGAATTTCAAGCTCTCTTCATTGGTTGCTGTATACACTGTGTTCCAAATTATTATGCAAAAAGTGTTTAGGAGTGATAAGGTAAGAATTTTTTTGTTTGTCAGTTAAACTCATTGATGTTGATGTGTGTCAGGGCTCTTTATATCACTGAAAGCAATTGCAGACACCTGTGCTAATTAGTTTGGCAGGTGTGTCCAATTAAAGGCAAGACTACTTAAGAAGGCTGTCCCACATTATTAAGCAGCCTACATTTTCAGCCAAAATGGGAAAGAAAAAGGATGTGTCGGCTGCTGAGAAGCAACAAATTGTGGAGTGTTTAGGTCAAGGCATGACTACAATCAACATTGCCAAGACACTTCATCGTGATCATCGCACAATCAAGAAGTATGTAGCTGATTCAGAGCACACACGTGTGCGTGCTGATAAGGGAAAATTGAGGACTCTTTCCAACAGGCAATTACGTCAGGTTAAAAGAGCAGCTGCAAAAATGCCTTGTCATAGCAGCAGACAAGTTTTTGAAACTGCTGGTGCCTCCAACGTCCCCCGAACAACAAGATGCAGGGTCCTTCAGAGGTTTGCAGCTGTGCGTAAGCCATCCTGTCGACCTCCTCCATCCACTGCACACAAGCAGAAACGGCTCCAGTGGGCCAAACGATACATGAAGACTGACTTCAAAACTGTTTTGTTCACCGATGAGTGCCGTGCAACGCTCGATGGTCCAGATGGATGGAGTGGAGGATGGCTGGTTGATGGACACCCCATGCAAACAAGGCTACGGCGCCAACAAGGAGGAGGTGGAGTAATGTTTTGGGCTGGAATCATGGGGAGAGAGATTGTCGGCCCCTTTAGGATCCCTGAAGGGGTAAAGATGACCTCCATAATGTATGTGGAGTTTCTCAAACAGCACTTCCTGCCATGGTTCAAGAAGAAGAACCGTGCATTCCGCAGCAAGATCATTTTCATGCATGATAATCTGCATCTGCATCTCTGGCTGCTATGGGCATAAAAGGGGACAAACTTATGGTGTGGCCCCCATGCTCCCCTGACCTCAACCCCATTGAGAACCTCTGGAGCATCATCAAAAGGAGTGTCTATGATGGCGGGAGGCAGTTCACATCTAAGCAACAGCTCTGGGAGGGTATTCTGTCCTCATGCAAAACAATTGAAGCAGATACCATCCAAAACCTGACAAATTCAATGGACGAGAGAGTTCAGAAGCTCCTTTCGAACAAGGGGTCCTATGTGCAAATGTAACATCAACTAGAATAAAGTTTTGACTTGAAAACTGTTTGATTTCAGTTTGTAATAACCTGCTAATGCTTATAATTTCACAAATGACCATTTTTTTGTTCTTTATAAAAATGAAAAGTTTGAAAACTCTGCTGTGCATAATAATTTGGAACATGCATTTTGAGTGCATTTTGAGTGTTTTATTTTTTTAAAAATATACTGTTATCATTGGCAGTTTGTTCAAAAACCTTTCAATTGTACTCTAATAGTTGATGACTGGAAAATTACAATGACTGCAATTCATATAGGTAATTTTGGAAAATCTGAGAAAATATTATTTGCATAATAATTTGGAACACAGTGTAATTGACAGACACGCTTTCATTATGCAATGATCATGATCAAATATTAAACGTTTTCTGGATTTTTTGATGCTCATTTATTTGAAGTAAAACGGAGCAGAAATGTGATTGTGAGATTCTGCTGGTTTGTTTAATATAAATGTTGTCAGAATTAATACAGATACAGCCTGTAATAATACAAAAAAACACTGTAATTAGTCAGAATTGATCAGAACTACAACAATGTTTTGTGTTTTTAAGAGAACTTATAAACAATATAAGGTAAAATACGGGCGGTGGCCTGCCATTGTACTTTCAGTTTACATTATATCGTATCGTATATCACCACTTCTCAAAAGCATATGGAGATATGAGTTTTTTAGCCATATCGCCCAGCCCTACTGGAAGTGATGCTTAATTTAATGTACATTTAAGCAATAGAACACGAGAGGGAGTGTGTTTCGGCTCGTGCCTGCGACCAAATCACAGCCGTGATGTTATTCGCGATAACACACGACCTCAAGTGTTCTATTGCTTTTATACAACAGTTTTTACAAAATAAAGAAAAAAAAAAAATCAAAGAAACCCTAAATTTCATATTAAATATGCTTTAATATTGCCAAATACCTTCCGCCAAAAAGTAGTTCCACAACGAATGAGTTGCTGCTATGCAACGGTAAAAATTCCCTACCCTGCTTTAACACAGTAGGCTAAAAAAGGCATATAGTTTAACACTACAAAGCAGACATCCAACGTTGTTCAGGGAGGTAAGAAGAACAAGAAGAAGAAGGCAAGAACCTTCGAAGGGAAAAAAATAAATAAATAAAAAACCTCTCGCACACACCAAAGGATTATGGGTGATAACAGGACTTTTAGGAGCTGGGCTATTAAGCTAACTGTTCACGTTACAAACACATTAATGTTCCCTACATAGTGCACTAGATTGTGTATCAGATCACGGATTTATGTTCACTACATAGTTTACTAGATAGTGAATTAGACAATTGGTTATGTTCCCTACACAGTGCGCTAGATTGTATATCAGATAACGCTTTCATGTTCACTACATAGTGCACTAGACAATATATTAGACAATTGATTTATGTTCCCTACACAGTGCGCTAGATTGTGTATCAGATCACGGATTTATGTTCCCTACATAGTTTACTAGATAGTGAATTAGACAATAGGTTATGTTCCCTACACAGTGCACTAGATTGTGTATCAGATCACGGATTTATGTTCCCTACATAGTTTACTAGATAGTGAATTAGACAATTGGTTATGTTCCCTACACAGTGCGCTAGATTGTATATCAGATAACGCTTTCATATTCACTACATAGTGCACTAGACAATATATTAGACAATTGATTTATGTTCCCTACACAGTGCGCTAGATTGTGTATCAGATCACGGATTTATGTTCCCTACATAGTTTACTAGATAGTGAATTAGACAATTGGTTATGTTCCCTACACAGTGCGCTAGATTGTATATCAGATAACGCTTTCATGTTCACTACATAGTGCACTAGACAATATATTAGACAATTGATTTATGTTCCCTACACAGTGCACTAGATTGTGTATCAGATCACGGATTTATGTTCCCTACATAGTTTACTAGATAGTGAATTAGACAATTGGTTATGTTCCCTACACAGTGCGCTAGATTGTACATCAGATAACGCTTTCATGTTCACTACATAGTGCACTAGACAATATATTAGACAATTGATTTATGTTCCCTACACAGTGCACTAGATTGTGTATCAGATCACGGATTTATGTTCCCTACATAGTTTACTAGATAGTGAATTAGACAATTGGTTATGTTCCCTACACAGTGCGCTAGATTGTATATCAGATAACGCTTTCATGTTCACTACATAGTGCACTAGACAATATATTAGACAATTGATTTATGTTCCCTACACAGTGCGCTAGATTGTGTATCAGATCACGGATTTATGTTCCCTACATAGTTTACTAGATAGTGAATTAGACAATTGGTTATGTTCCCTACACAGTGCGCTAGATTGTATATCAGATAACGCTTTCATGTTCACTACATAGTGCACTAGACAATATATTAGACAATTGATTTATGTTCCCTACACAGTGCACTAGATTGTGTATCAGATCACGGATTTATGTTCCCTACATAGTTTACTAGATAGTGAATTAGACAATTGGTTATGTTCCCTACACAGTGCGCTAGATTGTACATCAGATAACGCTTTCATGTTCACTACATAGTGCACTAGACAATATATTAGACAATTGATTTATGTTCCCTACACAGTGCACTAGATTGTGTATCAGATCACGGATTTATGTTCCCTACATAGTTTACTAGATAGTGAATTAGACAATTGGTTATGTTCCCTACACAGTGCGCTAGATTGTATATCAGATAACGCTTTCATGTTCACTACATAGTGCACTAGACAATATATTAGACAATTGATTTATGTTCCCTACACAGTGTGCTAGATTGTATATCAGATAACGGATTTAAAACGCGATCAGGAAAAAAGGCTGTGTCGCCTGCGTGTGCGTTTGTGTGCATGAAGCTTGTCGTTACTGGGAACGCGTCAGCGGAGTAATACAGTTGTGGTGTGAAAAGGCCGTGATGTTATCACAAATATCAGCACGGTTAGAACGCTTCTCAACCAATCAGATTGTAAGGTCGGAACTAACTGTTGTATAATTAGTAACATTTGTAGCTTAGATTTCCTGAGTGTCTGCAAAACAAAAGTGTCTTTAAAATAAACTTTTTAAAAAAGTGTTCTTATATATCGCTAGTGAATATCGTTATCTCAAAAATATCCCAAAATATCATGATATTATTTAAAGGCCATATCGCCCACCTCTAGTGGCAATGCTGAGTTTAGAAACGAGGAGTTTAGAATCTCTGCGCTGGCGAGCTAGCGGAATATCCCGCTGCGCCACCTGGGCGCACTTTCTATTCTTTTTAAACGTTTTCTGAATGGCAGTCTCTCAGCATCTCCCACCAGAGACTTTCGTTTGATGGCGCTGGCACCGTCTAATAGAATTTCCATTATCCCTCATAATAAAAAATGCCCTGTGTTTCAAAGCCACTGGTTCAGCTGTGAATTTTCTACAATGAATTCTAATCTCTGCTGCTCTGTTTTTCCGGCATCAGAGGAGTCTGCGTCGGGTATTTGGTTTTTCATCGGGCGTGTGTCCATGTCTGTCTTCGCTTACATTTTTCAAAGAGTTCTCTCGCTTACTGATGCTTTGTTATGTACCCAGTTTCTGCAGTCTTAAGAACCTGGAATAGGACTGCAGGAAATTTTTTTAGAAAATGTAGTGGTTAAGGTACTGGACTAGTAATCAGAAGGTCGCTGGTTCAAGCCCCACCACTGCCAGGTTGCTGCTGTTGGGCCCTTGAGCAAGGCTCTTAACCCTCAGTTGTTGCTCAGACTGTATACTGTAACTGTAATGTAAGTCGATTTAGATAAAGGTGTCTGCTAAACGCTGAAAATGTGACTGTGTATTTATTTATATACACTGATGCATGTGCTAATGAGAAGGTCTGTGCGAAGTAGGATGTTGAGTAGGCTGGCTGAAGATTTTAAAAGTACAGCTCAACACATTGTCTGTTAAACTGACCAAGGAAACCAGCTGAAATCAGAGCTGGGATCTCGAATACATCGTATCGAGTCTCAGCTCTGCCTGCCGGCTGGGCTGAGCAGCCACATGAATAACGATTGGCCTGATGTTCAGATAGGGGTGGGATACTGTATTAAAGCCAGATAGGGACTCTCTCATAACTAATGCAATTATGACCTCTGCTGGCTGATTGATGGCGCCTGCAGAGATGGAAAAAGAGTGCTGTCAGGGTCCAAACACAGAACTGATCCGCATTGCACTAATCAATGTGTAGGTGACACATGCATATGGCTGCTGCCCACGTGTCGGAGGGGGCGTGGGTTAGCTTTGTTCTCCTCAATCAGAGCGGGGATCGGAATTGGTGGAGAGGAAGCATGATGCAATCGGGAAATTGGACGTGCTAAAAGGGAGAAAAAGGGGAGAAAATGCATAAAAACAATATGTATGTATATTTATATATATATACAGGGGTTGGACAAAATAACTGAAACACCTGGTTTTAGACCACAATAATTTATTAGTATGGTGTAGGGCCTCCTTTTGCGGCCAATACAGCGTCAATTCGTCTTGGAAATGACATATACAAGTCCTGCACAGTGGTCAGAGGGATTTTAAGCCATTCTTCTTGCAGGATAGTGGCCAGGTCACTACGTGATGCTGGTGGAGGAAAACGTTTCCTGACTCGCTTCTCCAAAGTGCACGGTAAACAGCAGAACCGCGACCCAGATCAATCACACAGCAACAGAAAATCATAACTGCTGCTTACCTGATCCGTGTGTTGTTCCATTAGGAATATAATCCACTTTTTTTTTTTTGGCGACCATATTGTAAGTTTCCAGAATATTTCCAGAATATATAAATCCATACCCAATTGTTTTTATCCACCTAAATAATGAAAACCGTTTTAGATCTGTTCGTGTTGCCAAATCCACTCAGATTCATTTGTTTTTCCTCCTTGATTTTATGCTGCACATCAGTGCACAAACAACTTTGATCGCTCGCTACTTGTTGACGTACATTTTTGGACGTGGTATCATTAAACCCCTCGTCACTTCTCGCATTTGTTTTCATGACAAAACAGAGTTTGGAAGACCAGAGAAGCTCGCCTGTGATTCCAGTTGGTGATAGATCGTGTAGTGTGAAACCCCCTATCGCGGATCAGTCGTGTAGTGTGAAATCCACACCGACTTGAAAGACTCCCGAGTGCAAAAGATTCAGTCGTGTAGTGTGAACTGTCCAGCGACCCGGAAAATCAGAAAGTCGTGTAGTGTGAACTTGGCATAAGCTGTCACTTGTGCAACAACCAATAAAGAGAGAGATTGAAATTCCGCCCAAAATCTGAATTCGGAAGCTCTGATAGGTTTATACAGCTGTTTATCAAGGCCTGACCTCGGAATCTCTTTAACAAATGAACTCTGATTCATTAAGTTGTTTGAGCACGACATCGTAATGAAATGGAGTGAACAAAACAAATGAATCTTTACCATAGATAAGAGCACAGTTCCCTGATTCGATTTCAGTTAATAATTCGTTTGAAAAAAGTCATTTCTGACTCGTTAACTCAGTGATTCAGTTTGCAAGCCCTACTCAGGACAGCTTTGTAAATGCTCAACGGGCCGAATCAAACAGCCTAACGGGCCGTATGTGGCTCGCGGGTCGTAGTTGGCCCACCACTGCCCTGGACCAATGCACTGCACACAATCACACACTGAGTTACTGACACCTAGAGGAAAATGAGAGCAGCCAATCCACCTTTTGCTTGTTTTTGGGATATCTTACTGATAGAACAAGCTCTCACCAAAATTGACCACAGACAAGAATCAAACCTAGGTTCAGTGGACCCATGTTGCTGTGCGCTACCCACTACCCACCGTGCCAGCTTCACCACAGTGACGCGTGCTCTTTTTTTATAATGCTCTCATTAAAAGCAAGCTGCAGAGTGAGACGGGGATGACTGATCTCATTAGTGAGCGAGGCTATGATCAATTATTGGAAATGTGTCCTCCTGTCTTAGGTGTGTGTGTGTGTGTGTGGAGGTGCAAATAAGCCCTGTTGGCATAGATTGCCGAGCTGGAGTGTTGGAGCCGTGGGGTGGAGATTGATGGTGGTGGTGTGTGCCCACCTCTTACCTCTGAAGCTGTGAAAATCTCAAGGGCAGGTGTGTGTGTGTGTGTGTGTGTGTGTGTGTGTGTGTGTGTGTGTGTGTGTGTGTGTGTGTGTGTGTGTGTGTGCATATTGGTATGTATGCTCACTCCTTAGTGCAGTTATACATAGTTTGTGTGTGTGTGTTTGAAGAGGGGTTCACACTGTGTCTGCCGGTTTGATATTGGATTTTTTTTAGATGGATGGCCCCCTCGCGCTCTCTCAGACAGGAACACTCGATCTCGCCGAGCACACCAGAACGTCCTTTCCACGGTTGAAGCATCACCACCCACTACTGTACGGCCAGCAGCATTTTGGCCTTTTGTCTACACTCTCAGCTCTCGTACGTACCGAGCGGCGTCTATTTTAGCACCACGCCGGTTGAAGCGTCTGAAAAAGAACAGACAGAGCATAACAGGCTGAAGCTAAATGTTTGTTTTAACCGCTGCTTCTTTTCAGCTGTGTTTTTGATGTGGCGCAGGAAGAGTGTCTCATTCTGAAGCCAGCGCACACCCGGTAATCAATGGCCATCGAGTGCCTTGTGGCCAATCAGGCGCTTGTAGGAGGCAGAGAGAAATTTTGAAGCCCTGGATTGTGACTGTGGTGTGAGACGGCGCAATCATAAGTGCGATTTGCACTCTGAGAGGCAGTTTCCAGATCAATGGGAGCCTGAAAAGGAGCGAATAGAAAGTGTGTTATATAGGTCAGTCAATACTGGCAATAACGACGGAATAATCTCTCTGGGAGACGCTGGCCGGTCGATCCTCAAACACCTTTTATATTGTGCAAGTTCTCTGAGCGTAGCCTGCCTTCAATCTAAACAGCCGTCTGACCTTGAACGCCCTTTACTCTCCAATACGATACGTCACTAAGGTTCTGGTTATGCCTAAATGAATGCATGTTGATCAAACCAAGATGCAATAATAATAATGATCATTTGTTTTTATGGCTGTTACTTTATTTAAGAGGTCGCACAGCAGATCATTTCTGGTCCACATACCCGATTTGACCCTTTTTGATGCAACCCTCCTCATTTTTATTCATGCTTGGGATCAGCACTGGGAGCGCACTGACAAGCCAGACATAACCAATGTGTAGAGGACTGTTTGGCTGATAGTACCACTGTGATTTGAATCCCAATAATAATAAAAATATAAATAATAGTAATAACAACCACAACAACAATAATAATAATATTAATAATAATAGTAATAACAATAATAATATTAGTGATAGTAATAACAACAATAATATTAATAATAATAGTGATAATAACAACAACAATAATAATAATAGTAACAACAATAATAATAGTAATAATAATAACAACAATAATAATAACATCAACAACAACAATAATAGTAATAACAATAATAATAATAACAATAGTAATTATAATAGTAGAAGTAATAAAAACAACAATAATAATAATAGTGATTAATAATAACAATAATAATTATAATAATAACAATAATAGTAATAACAACAATAATAACAATAATAATAATAGTAGTAATAACAATAATAATGATAATGATAATAATAATAGTGATAGTAATAACAACAATAATTATAATAATAATAATAATAATAGTAATAATAGTGATAACAATAACAACAACAATAATTATAATAATAATAATAGTAATAATAATAATAACAACAATAATAACAACAACAATAATAATAATAGTATTAAAAACAACAACAATAATAATAATAGTGATTAATAATAACAATAATAATAATAATAATCATAGTGATAACAATAAGAATAATAGTGATTAATAACAACAGCAATAATAGTAATAATAGTAATAATAATAATTATTTGTTTTTGTAGCTGCTCTTGTATTTAGGGGTCACCACAGCAGATAATAATAATAACCCATAATGTGAATTACTACACATGCTAATTGTTTACAGGTATGAATGTGTGAATGTGTGTGTTAGAGAGAGAGTATACGTATATGTGTGTGTATGTGTGTGTGTATATATATTTTCCGTGCACTGCTAGCATCTGTATATAACAAAAGTCAAATTCCTTGTATGTGTGAGCATACTTGGCCAATAAAGTCTGATTCTGTAGGACCTTATATAGGAAGATGTTGGCAATCCCCAATCATGTCCAACATCTCAGGCAGTATCAGTGAAAACAAAATGCACCTCAGCTCACTTTTGGGTGTTATACCAAAGGGTGTGCTTGTGTACATATGATATTTTACATTTAGATTTTTAATACATTTTTAAAACCTGCTTTCATTGTGGGCTATTTTGTGTAGAATTTTGTGACAAAAAATGAACTCAATCTATTATAGAATGAGTCTGTACTCTGTAATGTAATAAAACGTGGAGAAGGTGAAGGGGGTGTGCAGACTTTACGGCTTGACTGTATGTTTTAGTAGTTAGGAAAAAAGTAAAATAAGCATTTAGCTTCTGTGCACAGAAATACAGGCGCCAAATTTTGCTGGATTAAGCTCATCTGCATGCAAAATGGATTAGACAAGAATAGTAAAGTGGGTTAAAAGCAAAATGTGAATATATGTGCGGCTCTTAAGGAATCCATATTAAAGAAGCACAGACTTTTATTTACATATTCAAGAATGCAAAATCTCTCCTCATCAAGGTCTCAATTTAATATATATATATATATATATATATATATATATGTATATATTATACAGTGGGGCCAAAAAGTATTTAGTCAGCCACTGATTGTGCAGGTTCTCCTATTTAGAAAGATGAGAGAGGTCTGTAATTTTCATCATAGGTACACTTCAACTATGAGAGACAAAATGAGAAAAAAAAATCCAGGAAATCACATTGTAGGATTTTTAAAGAATTTATTTGTAAATTATGGTGGAAAATAAGTATTTGGTCAGTAACAAAAGTTCAACTCAATACTTTGTAACATAACCTTTGTTGGCAATGACAGAGGTCAAACGTTTCCTGTAAGTCTTCACCAGGTTTGCACACACTGTAGCTGGTATTTTGGCCCATTCCTCCATGCAGATCTCCTCTAGAGCAGTGATGTTTTGGGGCTGTCGCTGGGCAACACGGACTCCACAAATTTTCTATGGGGTTGAGGTCTGGAGACTGGCTAGGCCACTCCAGGACCTTGAAATGCTTTTTACGGAGCCACTCCTTCGTTGCCTGAGCGGTGTGTTTGGGATCATTGTCATGCTGGAAGACCCAGCCACGTTCCATCTTCAATGCTCTCACTGATGGAAGGAGGTTTTGGCTTAAAATCTCACGATACATGGCCCCGTTCATTCTTCCCTTAACACGGATCAGTCGTCCTGTCCCCTTTGCAGAAAAACAGCGCCAAAGCATGATGTTTCCACCCCCATGCTTCACAGTAGGTATGGTGTTTACTCAGCATTCTTCTTCCACCAAACACGACGAGTTCAGTTTTTACCAAAAAGTTCCATTTTGGTTTCATCTGACCACATGATATTCTCCCAATCCTCTTCTGGATCATCCATATGCTCTCTGGCAAACTTCAGACGGGCCTGGACATGTACTGGCTTAAGCAGGGGGACACTGATGGTAGCCTTTGTTACTTTGGTCCCAGCTCTCTGCAGGTCATTCATCAGGTCCCTCCGTGTAGTTCTGGGATTTTTGCTCACCGTTCTCATTATCATTTTGACCCCACGGGATGAGATCTTGCGTGGGGCCCCAGATCGAGGGAGATTATGAATGGTCTTGTATGTCTTTCATTTTCTTACAATTGCTCCCACAGTTGATTTATTCACACCAACCTGCTTGCCTATTGTAGATTCACTCTTCCCAGCCTGGTGCAGGTCTACAATTTTCTTCCTGGTGTCCTTCGACAGCTCTTTGGTCTTGGCCATGGTTGAGTTTGGAGTCTGACTGTTTGAGGCTGTGGACAGGTGTCTTTTATACAGATAACGAGGTCAAACAGGTGCCATTAATACAGGTAACGAGTGGAGGACAGAAGAGCTTCTTAAAGAAGAAGTTACAGGTCTGTGAGAGCCAGAAATCTTGCTTGTTTGTTATTGACCAAATACTTATTTTCCACCATAATTTACAAATAAATTCTTTAAAAATCCTACGATGTGATTTCCTGGATTTTTTTTTTCTCGTTTTGTCTCTCATAGTTGAAGTGTACCTATGATGAAAATTACAGACCTCTCTCATCTTTCTAAGTAGGAGAACCTGCACAATCAGTGGCTGACTAAATACTTTTTGGCCCCACTGTATATATATACAGTATATATATATACTGATCAACCATAACATTAAAACCACCTCCTAGTTTCTACACTCACTGTCCATTTTATCAGCTCCACTTACCATATAGAAGCACTTTGTAGTTCTAATTACTGACTGTAGTCCATCTGTTTCTCTACATGCTTTTTTAGCCTGCTTTCACTCTGTTCTTCAATGGTCAGGACCCCCACAGGACCACCACAGAGCAGGTATTATTTAGGTGGTGGATCATTCTCAGCACTGCAGTGACACTGACATGGTGCTGGTGTGTTAGTGTGTGTTGTGCTGGTATGAGTGGATCATACACAGCAGTGCTGCTGGAGTTTTTAAATACCGTGTCCACTCACTGTCCACTATATTATACACTCCTACCTAGTTGGTCCACCTTGTAGATGTAAAATCAGAGACGATTGCTTATCTGTTGCTGCTGTTTGAGTTGGTCATCTTCTAGACCTTCATCAGTGGTCACAGGACGCTTTTGGCTGGATATTTTTGGTTGGTGGACTATACTCAGTCCAACAGTGACAGTGAGGTGTTTATAAACTCCAGCAGCGCACCATGTCGGTGTCACTGCGGTGCTGAGAATGATCCACCACCTAAATAATACCTACTCTGTGGTGGTCCTGGGAGAGTCCTGACCATTGAAGTACAGCATGAAAGGGGACTAATAAAGTATGCAGAGAAACAGATGGACTACAGTCAGTAATTGTAGAACTACAAAGTGCTTCTTTATGGTAAGTGGAGCTGATAAAATGTACAGTGAGTGTAGAAACAAGGAGGTGGTTTTAATGTTATGGCTGATTGGTGTGTGTGTGTGTATATATATATATATATACAGTGTATCACAAAAGTAAGTACACCCCTCACATTTCTGCAAATATTTCATTATATCTTTTCATGGGACAACACTATAGACATGAAACTTGGATATAACTTAGAGTAGTCAGTGTACAGCTTGTATAGCAGTGTAGATTTACTGTCTTCTGAAAATAACTCAACACACAGCCATTAATGTCTAAATAGCTGCAACATAAGTGAGTACACCCCACAGTGAACATGTCCAAATTGTGCCCAAATGTGTCGTTGTCCCTCCCTGGTGTCATGTGTCAAGGTCCCAGGTGTAAATGTGGAGCAGGGCTGTTAAATTTGGTGTTTTGGGTACAATTCTCTCATACTGGCCACTGGATATTCAACATGGCACCTCATGGCAAAGAACTCTCTGAGGATGTGAGAAATAGAATTGTTGCTCTCCACAAAGATGGCCTGGGCTATAAGAAGATTGCTAACACCCTGAAACTGAGCTACAGCATGGTGGCCAAGGTCATACAGCGGTTTTCCAGGACAGGTTCCACTCGGAACAGGCTTCGCCAGGGTCGACCAAAGAAGTCGAGTCCACGTGTTCGGCGTCATATCCAGAGGTTGGCTTTAAAAAATAGACACATGAGTGCTGCCAGCATTGCTGCAGAGGTTGAAGACGTGGGAGGTCAGCCTGTCAGTGCTCAGACCATACGCCGCACACTGCATCAACTCGGTCTGCATGGTCGTCATCCCAGAAGGAAGCTGACGCACAAGAAAGCCAGCAAACAGTTTGCTGAAGACAAGCAGTCCAAGAACATGGATTACTGGAATGCCCTGTGGTCTGACGAGACCAAGATAAACTTGTTTGGCTCAGATGGTGTCCAGCATGTGTGGCGGCGCCCTGGTGAGAAGTACCAAGACAACTGTATCTTGCCTACAGTCAAGCATGGTGGTGGTAGCATCATGGTCTTGGGCTGCATGAGTGTTGCTGGCACTGGGGAGCTGCAGTTCATTGAGGGAAACATGAATTCCAACATGTACTGTGACATTCTGAAACAGAGCATGATCCCCTCCCTTCGAAAACTGGGCCTCATGGCAGTTTTCCAACAGGATAACGACCCCAAACACAACCTCCAAGATGACAACTGCCTTGCTGAGGAAGCTGAAGGTAAAGGTGATGGACTAAACCCAATTAAGCACCTGTGGCGCATCCTCAAGTGGAAGGTGGAGGAGTTCAAGGTGTCTAACATCCACCAGCTCCGTGATGTCATCATGGAGGAGTGGAAGAGGATTCCAGTAGCAACCTGTGCAGCACTGGTGAATTCCATGCCCAGGAGGGTTAAGGCAGTGCTGGATAATAATGGTGGTCACACAAAATATTGACACTTTGGGCACAATTTGGACATGTTCACTGTGGGGTGTACTCACTTATGTTGCCAGCCATTTAGACATTAATGGCTGTGTGTTGAGTTATTTTCAGAAGACAGTAAATCTACACTGCTATACAAGTTGTACACTGACTACTCTAAGTTATATCCAAGTTTTATTTCTATAGTGTTGTCCCATGAAAAGATATAATAAAATATTTGCAGAAATGTGAGGGGTGTACTCACTTTTGTGATACACTGTATATATAACATAATGAGGCCGAGAGCAGCCATAAAAACTCCTTTTTCCTTACGAATTAATTGTAATTAATTAATCTCACAGTGAAGCGTAGGTGTGTGACAAAATTGAATAACAGTTCCCATCTGCCCTGAAGTGAAGCGTTACAGTGGTAATCCTCAGCACACACCGGTAACTCTCGGCTCCTTGAGAGGGCAGTAAAAGCAGCTTGTGTCATTTATATCCTCCATAAATGTGGATTTCAGCCCCCCGTATCCCTGCTCGGAGACACAGATGTGAAGTCAGGTGTATTTCTAAGGAGGTGTTTAACCCCTGTGGCGTCGTATCTCTGTCATGAATTTTGCAAAAAGCTTGGGAATAATTAAGATTTATTGTTGTAGAGGTGGGCAATTACATTTTCCAAGGTGCCGCATTAGAAACTGGGACTGTTGAGGGCCGGACCAATAGGCTGAACTTAATTCTTCCCAATATTAACTGTATGTCTTGATAAAAGCAGTAAGAAGCAGGCAGAGAGGCGCCCAGGTGGTGCAGCGGGATATTCCGCTAGCACACCAGTGCAGAGATTTTTGAACTCCTCAATTCGAGACTCTGCGTTGCCACTGGTCGGCTGGGCGCCATCTAGCGGGCATAATTGGCAGTGCCTGCAGCAGACACGGTTCTGCTAGGGCGGGATGACCGGACTATGTGGGTGCGGTCTTCAAACGCTGTGTAAGGACCCTGGTTAGCAGATAGAGAGGCGCCTGTGCAGAGTGCATAGGTAAAAAAAAGTTCTGCTAAGTGCTGCACTTGGATAGGAGGAGGCGTGAGCAGCAATATACCCACCTCGACTACAATCAGGGATCCCCCAGCAGCGGAAGACAAATTGACTACGTCCTATTGCTGTCTTGTTTGCAGTCCAATTACCTCATGAGCTGTTTTTCAGTCCTTTGTTCTTGGTGGATATTCTTTTTGGATATCACAAAGCTAGACTTGACTGCTCCAATCCTGGATGTGTAAAACTTTATAAAAAGTCATTTTTATAGTGCTTTTTCAGTTTAGCTAGCAAAGCTTCAGATGTGACTGCTCCGAATCGTTCAAGTTCTTGTGTTTCTCTGTGTGTTTAGTACTTTAATGGCGATACAAACTGTAATCCTACAGTCGCTCAGGTGGCGCAGTGGTAAAAACACACGCTGTTCACCAGAGCTGAGATCTCGAATATATCGTATAGAATCTCAGCTCTGCTTGTCTGTTTACAATAGACATTGTCTCAAAGCAAGTTTACAGAATACAGGACCGACAGACCAGAAACCCCTGGCACATAAGCATGAAATGGACTTGTCCACGAACGCCTGCTTGTTGAGGTCTTTTGTTCCATCTTGTAAACCACAGCAGGACCAGATTGCCACAAATTTTTTGTCACCAGCGCTTTTTACAGTGGACATTGTCTCAAAGCAACTCTACAGAATCTAGGACCAACAGACCAAAAACCCCTGTTGAGCAAGCCGAGGGCGACAGTGGCAAGGAAAAACTCCCTTAAATAACAGGAAGAAACTTTGACAGGAATCGGACACAGCAGGGACCTATTTTCTTTGTACCGCAACTGACACACGCCCCCTCCGACACGTGTGCAGTACCGGCTACCTCTTTTCACATGCACGAGGCCAGTTCATGTGCGGATCAGCTTTGTGTATGGAGAGCCACACCCTGTCCACATTATTCCTTGACTCTCAGCTCTCCGCAGAGGTCGTAGCTGCATCAGTTATGAGGAACGCTGGTCCGGCTTTCCCACCCTGTGCGAACAACAGTCAATTGTTGTTTATGTAGGCGCCCAGCCAGATGGCAGATGTATTCGAAATCTCAGCTCTGGTGTGCTAGCATGTTTTACCGCTGTGCCACCTGAGCGGCCTAAATAAACAAATTTTAACAGGCACATTAACACAAAATGATTTTGTAGATAAACGTCCCCTTGTGAGGGCTTTACGTTACATCTTGTAAACCACAGTAGGACCAGATTGCCACCAATGTCATTAATGAAGTTTCGTTTTATGTTTTGTTTTGTGTTGCCTGGCTTGTGGTTAAAATCGTGTACAAAGTTGCTGGTCTAAACTCAAGTCAAGTCAAATTTATTCGTATAGCACTTTCTACAGTGGGCATTGTCTCAAAGCAACTTTACAGAATCTAGGACCAACATACCAAAAAACCCCGTTGAGCAAGCAGAGGGCAACAGTGGCAAGGAAAAACTCCCTTAAAAATACAGGAAAAAACCTTAAGAGAAACCACACTCTACTAAGCTATAGTGGTTGCATCCATATCCATTCATTTGTTAAAATACTTACATAATTAAACCCATTATTAGCTCAACTAATGCTTCATTAATGTCGGCCATAAATGTCGGAAAGCAATCGGCAATGCAACTCTTGCTCTTAAGACCCATGTTTCTGTGCGGCACCCACCCGCTATATCACTATGCCAGTTAATATTGAGTATTGCTTATTGCAACTAGTTGTCAGTGATTGCTCTTGGAGTGATAAATGTGTCCCTTGGTGCGTCAAGTTTGGATTTTCATCATTATAAATCTCTATGCATGTTGTTGCTGAGTATCATTCACTGCATAACGTTTCACACGTACGGCCCCAGGATGGAGACATTTCTGCACTGAGCAGGCTGCATGGTGAAGGCACTGCATATTATACAGATTATAGGAGTAATCTGAACTATTTAAGACTAAAAGAGAATGGGTTTAAACAGACAAGACCAGGGAGGTGCAGCATTGTTAACAGCAGCTTCTTTCTTCTCTTTGGCAGTGTGTTATGGGAGCCGATGGGCGACGGCAAGCGTGTGATCTCTCTGGCTGAAAGCCACTTGGTGCTCTGGGACCTTCAGGAAAGCTCTACCAAGGGCACGGTAAGATAATGGGTCTCCCGTTGTTTGATGACCACTTTATTAGACACACTGACTGAAGCTCATCCTCTAGGGGACCACCACCACTGTCATTGTTCCCAATTTTCCTCCCAATCTAGTCGTATCCAATTACCCGATTGCATTATGCCTCCTCTTCACTGATGCTGACCTCCAGTCTGCCTAACACACGCCCCCTCTGACACATGTGCAGTAGCCGACTGCGTCTTTTCACTTGCATGAGGCGAGTTCATATGTGGATCAGCTTTGTGTATGGAGAGACACACCCTGTTCACGTTATCCCCGTCCATGTGCAGGCGTCACCGATCAGCCAGCAGAGGTCGTAATTGCATCAGTTGCTCATGTAGGCGCCCAGACTGCGGGGTGGCAGAGCTGAGATTCGAACCGATGAGTTTGAGATGTACACAACAGCTCTCTGTACACTTCAACACCATCCTGTACCCCTTAAGCAATAAAAAGGACCCTCATGAACCAGATAATGTTTGGGTGGTGGACCATTCTCAGCACTGCAATGACACTAACATGGTAATGACATGGTAATGAGTGTGTGTGTTGTACTAGCCTATTTATTAGGAACACATTTTTTTGGCACTCGCTGTAGGTGCACAGCAGGAGCCGAGAGCACATCGCTGCACACGCCACTTCCGACACGAGCACATCCCTCCTCTTCTCGCCCCTGCATTCTGCACAGGCGTCTCTTCCGCCAATCAGGGTCCTTACACAACATATGAAGATCCTACCCACACATAGTCTGGTCTTCCCGCCCTAGCAGATACGGTGGGCAATTAGTATCTGATGCAGGCACTGCCAAGTATGCCCTCTAGATAGTGCCCAGCCGACCGGTGGCAACGCCAAGTTTCGAACCGAGGAGTTTAGAATCTCTGCTCTGGTGTTCTAGCGGAATATCCCGCTGTGCCACCTGGGTGCCCGAATTTAAGCTATTCTATTAAATTCATATATTTGTAAATCTGGCTCTGAAAGAGTCATCAGCCATGAACCTCATCACACGTCACTGCTTATTTTACCCTGTATGGTACATGTACCTTCTACAGTTAAAATAAGGTAAACTTAAGGTAAAGATGATGCACAAGTAATGTTTGTTAAGCCTGAGGAAGTAATAACAAGAACAGAACAGCCAGCTCTATGACCAGCTGTTCCCACCCACACATAGTCTGGGCGTCCCACCCTAGCAGATACGGTGGCCAATTAGTATCTGATGCAGGCACTGCCAATTATGCCCGCCAGATGGCGCCCAGCCGTCCGGTGGCAACGTTGTGTTTCGAACCGAGGAGTTTAGAATCTCTGCTCTGGTGTTCTAGCGGAATATCCCGCTGCGCCACCTGGTCATCAGCCATGAACCTCATCGCACGTCACTCCTTGTTGTACCTCGTACAGTTAAAATAAGGTAAACTTAAGGTAAAGATGATGCACAAGTAATGTTTGTTACAGAACAGCCAACTCTATGACCAGCTGTTCCCACCCACACATAGTCCGGACGTCCCGCCCTAGCAGATACGGTGGCCAATTAGTATCTGCTGCCCAGCCGACCGGTGGCAACGCCGAGTTTTGACTCAAGGAGTTTAGAATCTCTGCTCTGGTGTTCTAGTGGAATATCCCGCTGTGCCACCTGGGTGCCTGAATTTAAACTATTCTATTACATTCATATATTTGTAAATCTGTCTCTGAAAGAGTCATCAGCCATGAACCTCATCGCACGCCACTGCTTATTTTACCTTGTACAGTTAAAATAAGGTAAATTTAAGGTAAAGATGATGCACAAGTAATGTTTGTTAAGCCTGAGGAACAAGCCCCAGGTACAGAACAGCCAACTCTATGACCAGCTGTTCCCATCCACACATAGTCCGGTCATCCCACCCTAGCAGATACGGTGGCCAATTAGTATCTGATGCAGGCACTGCCAATTATGCCCGCCAGATGGTGCCCAGCCGACCGGTGGCAACGCCGAGTTTTGACTCAAGGAGTTTAGAATCTCTGCTCTGGTGTTCTAGTGGAATATCCTGCTGCGCCACCTGGTCATCAGCTATGAACCTCATCACACGTCACTGCTTATTTTACCTTGTACAGTTAAAATAAGGTAAACTTAAGGTAAAGATGATGCGCAAGTAATGTTTGTTAAGCCTGAGGAAGTAATAAAAAGCCCCAGGTACAGAACAGCCAACTCTATGGCCAGCTGTTCCCCCACAAGCCTCTTTCAGTGCAATTAAAGTGTCCGCAATCCTGAAAGTCCACATGAAATGTACGTTTAGCTTGGTTAACTTAATGTCCCATTAGTGAGGAGCTGCTGCGCTGAAGGTATTCATTAATAATGCGCCGCAGTCATTACTAATTAATGCCTCGCCCGCTGAATTCCTCAGGCTGGACTTGTCGCAGACCTTTCCGTACAGAACCCTGACTTGACATTTGAGAGTCTGTATGTGGATGTGGATGGGGACCTGCGAAAACACTGACCCCGCTCACCTCGCCCACGCGTATACCCGACCCCGGCAGAGGTCGCGCCGGAGGTCCGCGGTCATCGCTACAAAGCGCAGCTCTACGGGGTCGTGCTAATGTCAGCTTTGCATGCGACGCCAACCCGAGGTTATCGAGTGGCAAAGCCTACTGAGGGCACGGCGTCTATTAAGAAGGATGGAGCGGGAGAGAGGAAGCTGATGAGAATGCTAATCTCCTTTAGAAACCTCCCTTCTTCGCCATGCACACTCATCTCCGGATCCCAGGATGGCTCACATCAAGCATTTTTTGCTCAAATCTCCATGAATTTCCCAGCTTACTAAACACTCCCACTAAAGCCAAGCTAGCCTAGCAAAACAGCCCGAAAAAAAAGAAAAGAAGAAAGCAGACGCCTCACGGTGAATCTCAGCATAAAGTCTGTGTCATCTAGCAGTCAGACACACGCTCAGGCTTAATGGAATTTGGGCTAATTAAGGTTCTCTATGGTGTAGCCTACGGCAGGCCCTGCAGCACACACCGGCTCCTGCTCTGTTTTGACTTGAATAATAACAGTAATAATGGTAGTCTAGCTTATTTAATCAGCACCTATAGCAAAGTCTTAATATGTTTCATATGAACCGTGCTGAAGAATCCCGGATGCTGCGGTAATGAGTCTGTACCCGGTGTGAGCCACGAGACCGGGATCAATTCACTCCGGCATTACTTTGCGCTTTGGCTCTTCTCCAGCATGCCCTGAAACAAAGAGCCGAGGGCAGACGAGGTAAAATCAATCCGATAGGGAGGCAAAAGCACGGGAACTAGTTTCCTTCTCTTAAAGCCTGTGTGCATCCGTATTGGGTCTGTGATGCGCAAATTGAACGTCCTGAGGCAGGTCAAATGATGAGTAGTCATTGAGCATAAACTGTGCATTCTTAATTAAATAACTATTATCGCCGCTCAGGTGGCGCAGCGGTAAAAACACACGCTGTTCACCAGAGCTGAGATCTCGAATACATCGTACATAATACAGCGGCCTCATAAATGATGATTGGCCTGTTGTTCAGATAGGGACGGGATTAAGCCGGATGGGGACTATCTCTCAGACTAGTTGCTGGCTGGTTGGTGGCGCCTGCACGGAGATGGGAAAGGAGTGCGGTAGATGATGTGGCTCTCCATACACAGTGCTGTACTGCACTGCACTCCACTCGTCAAGTGTAGGTGATAAGATGTTCGAATGCTGTGCACGTGTCGGAGGGGGGTGGAGCAGCCTCGTCCTCCCCAATCAGGAGCATGGACCAGCATTAGTGAGAGGATGATTGACAGGTAGAAATTGGATGCGCCAAAATGGGAGAAAAAGGGAAAAAAAAAAAAACTATTATCTGCTATGTGGATGGCACATGGCTCGGTGGGTAGCACTGACGCCTTACAGCAAGAAGGTCCTGGGTTCTATCCCCAGATGGAGCGGTTCGGGTGTTTTCTGTGTGGAGTTTGCATGTTATCCCTGTGTCTGCATGGGTTTCCTCCCACAGTTCAAAGACATTCAGGCAGAATGAATGATTCTCAGTCTCTAGGTTGAAGAATTTTTCAGTGAACATTGACTTAACGTAAAGGAGATTGTAATTTCGTTACATGTAAGAACAAAAAATTTTGGGGATCAATATTATTTACCGTCAATTAGAGATGTGTTTGGGTGGTGCAGAAAATTACAGTAGCCCTCTTCCGATGGGATCCAGCTTGGAGTTGCTTGGTTCCTAGATAATAGCTTCTACTAGAGATGGAATAGAAACTGATAGAAACTCAATGTTGCTGTGTCAAACTTCCATAAATAGACGACAGCGATCGCAAAGAACCAACACGGTCACAGTTCTTGTCAGGTTGACTGGACGGACAGTGACGCACTACGCAGGGATAAAATTTATAGAAAACACAAAGCTTACTGTCGTGAACACATATAGAAATTAAATGAAGTCAATATATACACTGATCAGCCATAACATTAAAACCACCTCCTTGTTTCTACACACACTGTCCATTTTATCAGCTCCACTTATCATAAAGGAGTACTTTGTAGTTCTACAATTACTGACTGTAGTCCATCTGTTTCTCTGCATACTTTGTTAGCCCCCTTTCATGCTGTTCTTCAATAGTCAGGACTCTCCCAGGACCACTACAGAGTAGGCATTATTTGGGTCATTGGTGGGTCATTCTCAGCACTGCAGTGACACTGACATGGTGGTGGTGTGTTAGTGTGTGTTGTGCTGGCATGAGTGGATAAGACACACAGTCCTGTGACCACTGATGAAGGTCTACAAGATGACCAACTGAAACAGCAGCAATAGATGAGTGATCGTCTCTGACTTTACATCTACAAGGTGGACCAACTAGGTAGGAGTGTCTAATAAAGTGGACAGTGAGTGGACACGGTGTTTAAAAACTCCAGCAGCACTGCTGTGTCTGATCCACTCATACCAGCACAACACACACTAACACACCAACACCATGTCAGTGTCACTGCAGTGCTGAGAATGATCCACCACCCAAATAATACCTACTCTGTGGTGGGACTGTAGGGGTCCTGACCATTGAAGAACAGGGTGAAAGCAGGCTAAAACAGTATGTAGAGAAACAGATGGACTACAGTCAGTAATTGAGTGTAGAAACAAGGAGGTGGTTTTAATGTTATGGCTGATCAGTGTAAGTGTCTCCAATTATCTGACTGAATGTCTTTGGACTGTGGGAGGAATGACCTCTCATTCTCTGTCACATTATAGACACCCCAAATTTATTTAATTTAAAGATATTTAGACATAATTAGGGATATTTTATTGGGGTGTGGGAGGCACCTACAGTCTCTGTCCCATCTGGTTTATGTGCCCCTGCTCTTACGTAATCAATACTGATCCCTGCTGCTGTCATGAAGGTGTCTGTAAACTTCCTTTAACACTAAATAATATTTCTGGTTGAAAACAATTAAGAACCCCAGTATTAAATAAACCCGCAGGCTGTTATGATATCGCTACTGTTTGCTAGCTCAGAAATGCCCTGATTTGCCGCGTTCACTCCCTGCTGATTCATACTAAAACATGATTCAGATTGTGCTTGAATGATACCGGCAGTCTCTCCGTATTTTTCATTGAGATTCAAAAGCCACCGAAGGCATCAAGATTCACATCAGTCCGTCATTGAATTTTCAATAAAAAGGTGCCGAGTAGAGTTTTCCAGCCGCAGAGGGGCTCCGTCTGTTTGATTCCTGTCAATACGAGGCGGTTATTGCATACGGTATGTACGGTACGTTCACCGCCGCTCTCTCAGACAGTGCCGGACAGGATGCAGGACTGCTGAGGCTCCTCGGTGAATATGCAGCCATTGATTGGGATGTGTGTGGATTGATTTGCCCTTTGCAGGTCTCCGGGAGTGCCACGCTGGAAGGCAAAGGGCAGCTGAAGTTCACCTCGGGAAAGTGGAGTCCGCACCACAACTGCACCCAGCTGGCCACCGCAAACGACACGGCCATCCGCGGGTGGGACCTCCGCAGCATGAGGTGAGCTCCGGGGTCAGAGTATATATATAAATACACACTGATCAACCATAACAATAAAACCACCTCCTTGTTTTTACACTCAGTCCATTTTATCAGCTCCAATTACCATATAGAAGCACTTTAGTAATTGTAGTTCTACAATTACTGAATGTTGTCCATCTGTTTCTCTGCATGCTTTGTTAGCCCCCTTTCATGCTATTCTTCAATGGTCAGGACTCTCCCAGGACCACTACAGAGCAGGTATTATTTGGGTGGTGGATCATTCTCAGCACTGCAGTGACACTGACATGGTGGTGGTGTGTTAGTATGTGTTGTGCTGGTATGAGTGGATCAGACACAGCAATGCTGATGGAGTTTTTAAACACCTCACTGTCACTGCTGGACTGAGAATAGTCCACCAACCAAAAATATCCAGCCAACAGTGCCCCATGAGCAGCGTTCTGTGAACACTGATGAAGATCTCAAAGATGACCAACTCAAACAGCAGCAATAGATGAGCGATCGTCTCTGACTTTACATCTACAAGGTGGACCAGCTAGGTAGGAGTGTCTAATAAAGTGGACAGTGAGTGGACACGGTATTTAAAAACTCCAGCAGCGCTGTTGTGTCTGATCCACTCATACCAGCACAACACACACTAACACACCACCACCATGTCAGTGTCACTGCAGTGCTGAGAATGATCCACCACCTAAATAATACCTGCTCTGTGGTGGTCCTGTGGGGGTCCTGACCATTGAAAAACGGGGTGAACGCAGGCTAAAAAAGCATGCAGAGAAACAGATGGACTACAGTCAGTAATTGTAGAACTACAAAGTGCTTCTATATGGTAAGTGGAGCTGATAAAATGGACAGTGAGTGTAGAAACAAGGAGGTGGCTGTAATGATATGGCTGATCAGTGTACATGCCTATACTGAAAGTGATGCTACTTGCTGTTTTGCCTAAACAGAGCCCCTAAGAAGGCAGCTGTTCTTTGAATGGGACAGTTTTTAATAGTCAGAGTACAAAAATCACAATTGCAATAGTGAGCATGTCAAATATGAATATATTCTATAACGAATTATCAGTGCATATGTAATTCCCATCCTCAGACACGACTTCACCCCGTTAGCGTTACAGAACGGTATGTGGCACTCAGTTGGGCAGGGCTGGTGCAGTGAATCATATGAAGCAGATGGGTGATAGAATGAAATGAGCCTCTGTGTGGGCTGTACGGCCGGAATAATAATCACAGCAATATTGATCCCCGCGATAACACGCAGCCAGACCTTGAGACGTTTAGGGCGGGAGAGAAAGAGCAGAGCCGAAACAGAGGAATGAAGGGAGAGAAGAGGAGATAACTGCTAGAGGAAGTACAATAGATACAGAGAGAGAATCACACATACATGCTAACCTGAAAGGTAAAAGTTACTAAAAATATATAGAATATATTTGTCATATATACTGTACATACACAGATCAGCCATAACATTAAAACCACCTCTTTGTTTCTACACTCACTGTCCATTTTATCAGCTCCACTTATCATATAGAAGCACTTTGTAGTTCTACAATTACTGACTGTAGTCCATCTATTTCTCCACATACCTTTTTAGCCTGCTTTCTCCCTGGTATTCAATGGTCAGGATCCCCACAGGACCACCACAGATCAGGTATTATTTAGGTGGTGGATGATTCTCAGCACTGCAGTGACACTGACATGGTGGTGGTGTGTTATTGTGTTGTGCTGGTATGAGTGGATCAGACACAGCAGCGCTGCTGGAGTTTTTAAACACCATGTCCACTCACTGTCCACTTTATTACAGACTCCTACCTAGTTGGTCCACCTTGTAGATGTAAAGTCAGAGACGATCGCTCATCTATTGCTGCTGTTTGAGTTGGTCATCTTCTAGACCTTCATCAGTGGTCACAGGAAGGTGCCTACGGGGCGCTGTTGTCTGGATATTTTTGGTTTGGTGGATTATTCTCAGTCCAGCAGGGACAGTGAGGTGTTTAAAAACTCCATTAGCGCTGCTGTGTCTGATCCACTCATACCAGCACAACACACACTAACACACCACCACCATGTCAGTGTCACTGCTGTGCTGAGAATGATCCACCACCCAAATAATACCTGCTCTGTGGTGGTCCTGTGGGGGTCCTGAAGAACAGCATGAAAGCGGGCTAACCCTTTCTCTTAACCCAGAGAAACAGATGGACTACAGTCAGTAATTGTAGAACTACAAAGTGCTTCTATATGGTAAGTGGAGCTGATAAAATGGACAGTAAGTGTAGAAACAAGGAGGTGGTTTTAATGTTATGGCTGATTGGTGTATACACGTACAGTACAAAGAAATTTTTTTCCTGTGTATCCCAGCTTGTTTGAAAGCTGGGGTTAGGGCACAGGGTCAGCCGTTGTACTGCACCCGTGGACTCGCTCAAGAACCCAACAGTAGCTGCATAGCAGAGCCTGGATTATTTTCCGATTTACAGCCCAAAGCTCTACTGACTAGACTACTAATAAAATGGACCCATCTCAAAACACACACATCCCACACCGGAAGGCAGATAAGTTAGAACATCAAATAACCACATCGAGTTATCTATCTATCCGTCTGTTTGTTTGTCTGTCTGTGTATCTTATCTATCTATCTGTCTGTCTGTCTGTCTATCTATCTATCTATCTATCTATCTATCTATCTATCTATCTATCTATGAATATATATATCTATCTATCTATCTATCTATCTATCTATCTATCTATCTATCCGTCTGTTTGTTTGTCTGTCTGTGTATCTTATCTATCCGTCTGTTTGTTTGTCTGTCTGTCTGTCTGTCTGTCTGTCTGTCTGTCTATCTAATCTATCTATCTATCTATCTATCTATCTATCTATCTATCTATCTATCTATCTATCTATCTATCTATCTATCTATAAATCTGCCTATCTATCTATCTATCTATCTATCTATCTATCTATCATCTATCTATCTATCTATCTATCTATCTATCTATCTATCTATCTATCTATCTATCTATCTATCTATAAATCTGCATGTCTATCTATCTATCTATCTATCTATCTATCTATCTATCTATCTATCTATCTATCTATCTATCTATCTAGCTAGCTATCTATCTATCTATCTATCTATCTATCTATCTATTAATCTGCCTGTCTATCTTATCTTATCTTATCTTATCTTATCTTATCTTATCTTATCTTATCTTATCTTATCTTATCTTATCTTATCTTATCTTATCTTATCTTATCTTATCTTATCTTATCTTATCTTATCTTATCTTATCTTATCTTATCTTATCTTATCTTATCTTATCTTATCTTAATCTTAATCTTATCTTAATCTTATCTTATCTTATCATCTTATATTTTCCGATTTACAGCCCAAAGCTCTACTGACTAGACTACTAATAAAATGGACCCATCTCAAAACACACACATCCCACACCGGAAGGCAGATAAGTTAGAACATCAAATAACCACATCGAGTTATCTATCTATCCGTCTGTTTGTTTGTCTGTCTGTGTATCTTATCTATCTATCTGTCTGTCTGTCTGTCTGTCTATCTATCTATCTATCTATCTATCTATCTATCTATCTATCTATGAATATATCTATCTATCTATCTATCTATCTATCTATCTATCTATCTATCTATCCGTCTGTTTGTTTGTCTGTCTGTGTATCTTATCTATCCGTCTGTTTGTTTGTCTGTCTGTCTGTCTGTCTGTCTGTCTGTCTATCTAATCTATCTATCTATCTATCTATCTATCTATCTATCTATCTATCTATCTATCTATCTATCTATCTATCTATAAATCTGCCTATCTATCTATCTATCTATCTATCTATCTATCTATCTATCTATCTATCTATCTATCTATCTATCTATAAATCTGCATGTCTATCTATCTATCTATCTATCTATCTATCTATCATCTATCTATCTATCTATCTATCTATCTATCTATCTATCTATCTATCTATCTATCTATCTATCTATCTATCTATCTATCTATCTATCTATCTATCTATCTATCTATCTATCTATCTATCTATTAATCTGCCTGTCTATCTATCTTATCTTATCTTAATCTTATCTTAATCTTATCTTATCTTATCTTATCTTAATCTTGTCTTGTCTTGTCTTGTCTTGTCTTGTCTTGTCTTGTCTTAATCTTATCTTATCTTATCATCTTATATTTTCCGATTTACAGCCCAAAGCTCTACTGACTAGACTACTAATAAAATGGACCCATCTCAAAACACACACATCCCACACCGGAAGGCAGATAAGTTAGAACATCAAATAACCACATCGAGTTATCTATCTATCCGTCTGTTTGTTTGTCTGTCTGTGTATCTTATCTATCTATCTGTCTGTCTGTCTGTCTGTCTATCTATCTATCTATCTATCTATCTATCTATCTATCTATCTATCTATCTATGAATATATCTATCTATCTATCTATCTATCTATCTATCTATCTATCTATCTATCTATCTATCCGTCTGTTTGTTTGTCTGTCTGTGTATCTTATCTATCCGTCTGTTTGTTTGTCTGTCTGTCTGTCTGTCTGTCTATCTATCTATCTATCTATCTATCTATCTATCTATCTATCTATCTATAAATCTGCCTATCTATCTATCTATCTATCTATCTATCTATCTATCTATCTATCTATCTATCTATCTATCTATCATCTATCTATCTATCTATCTATCTATCTATCTATCTATCTATCTATCTATCTATAAATCTGCCTATCTATCTATCTATCTATCTATCTATCTATCTATCTATCTATCTATCTATCTATCTATCTATCATCTATCTATCTATCTATCTATCTATCTATCTATCTATCTATCTATCTATCTATCTATAAATCTGCATGTCTATCTATCTATCTATCTATCTATCTATCTATCTATCTATCTATCTATCTATTAATCTGCCTGTCTATCTTATCTTATCTTATCTTATCTTATCTTATCTTATCTTATCTTATCTTATCTTATCTTATCTTAATCTTATCTTATCATCTTAATCTTATCTATCTATCTATCTATTAATCTGTCTGTCTGTCTGTCTATCTATTTATCTATCTATCTATCTATCTATCTTATCTATCTTATCTATCTATCTATCTATCTATCTATCTATCTATCTATCTATCATCTATCTATCTATCATCTATCTATCTGTCTATTAATCCATCCATCTGTCTGTCTGTCTATCTATCTGTCTATCTATCTATCTATCTATCTATCTATCTATCTATCTATCTATCTATCTATCTATCTATCATCTATCTATCTATCTATCTATCTATCTATCTGTCTGTCTGTCTGTCTGTCTATCTATCTATCTATCTATCTATCTATCTTATCTATCTTATCTATCTATCTATCTATCTATCTATCTATCTATCTATCTATCTATCTACAGTGCCTTGCAAAAGTATTCAGCCCCCTTGAACTTTTCAACCTTTTGCCACATTTCAGGCTTCAAACATAACGATATGAAATTGTAATTTTTTGTGAAGAATCAACAACAAGTGGGACACAATCGTGAAGTGGAACGAAATTTATTGGATATTTTAAACTTTTTTTAGAAATAAAAAACTGAAAAGTGGGGCGTGCAATATTATTCAGCCCCCTTGCGTTAATACTTTGTAGCGCCACCTTTTGCTGCGATTACAGCTGCAAGTCGCTTGGGGTATGTCTCTATCAGTTTTGCACATCGAGAGACAGAAATTTTTTCCATTCTTCCTTGCAAAACAGCTCGAGCTCAGTGAGGTTGGATGGAGAGCGTTTGTGAACAGCAGTTTTCAGCTCTTTCCACAGATTCTCGATGGGATTCAGGTCTGGACTTTGACTTGGCCATTCTAACACCTGGATACGTTTATTTGTGAACCATTCCATTGTAGATTTTGCTTTATGTTTTGGTTCATTGTCTTGTTGGAAGATAAATCTCCGTCCCAGTCTCAGGTCTTTTGCAGACTGCAACAGGTTTTCTTCCAGAATGGTCCTGTATTTGGCTCCATCCATCTTCCCATCAATTTTAACCATCTTCCCTGTCCCTGCTGAAGAAAAGCAGGCCCAAACCATGATGCTGCCACCACCATGTTTGACAGTGGGGATGGTGTGTTCAGGGTGATGAGCTGTGTTGCTTTTACGCCAAACATAACGTTTTGCATTGTGGCCAAAAAGTTCGATTTTGGTTTCATCTGACCAGAGCACCTTCTTCCACATGTTTGGTGTGTCTCCCAGGTGACTTTTTATGGATATCTTTGAGAAATGGCTTTCTTCTTGCCACTCTTCCATAAAGGCCAGATTTGTGCAGTGTACGACTGATTGTGTCCTATGGACAGATTCTCCCACCTCAGCTGTAGATCTCTGCAGTTCATTCAGAGTGATCATGGGCCTCTTGGCTGCATCTCTGATCAGTCTTCTCCTTGTTTGAGCTGAAAGTTTAGAGGGACGGCCGGGTCTTGGTAGATTTGCAGTGGTCTGATACTCCTTCCATTTCAATATGATCGCTTGCACAGTGCTCCTTGAGATGTTTAAAGCTTGGGAAATCTTTTTGTATCCAAATCCGGCTTTAAACTTCTCCACAACAGTATCTCGGACCTGCCTGGTGTGTTCCTTGGTCTTCATGATGCTCTCTGCGCTTTAAACAGAACTCTGAGACTATCACAGAGCAGGTGCATTTATACAGAGACTTGATTACACACAGGTGGATTCTATTTATCACCATCAGTCATTTAGGTCAACATTGGATCATTCAGAGATCCTCACTGAACTTCTGGAGTGAGTTTGCTGCACTGAAAGTAAAGGGGCTGAATAATATTGCACGCCCCACTTTTTAGTTTTTTATTTCTAAAAAAAGTTTAAAATATCCAATAAATTTCGTTCCACTTCACGATTGTGTCCCACTTGTTGTTGATTCTTCACAAAAAATTACAATTTCATATCGTTATGTTTGAAGCCTGAAATGTGGCAAAAGGTTGAAAAGTTCAAGGGGGCTGAATACTTTTGCAAGGCACTGTATCTATCTATCTATCTATCTATCTATCTATCTATCTATCTATCTACCTACCTACCTACCTACCTACCTACCTACCTACCTATCATCTATCTATCTATCTATCTATCTATCTATCTATCTATCTATCTATCTATCTATCTATCTGTCTATCTATCTATCTATTAATCCATCCATCTGTCTGTCTGTCTGTCTGTCTGTCTATCTATCTATTTGTTTATCTCTGTCTGTCTGTCCGTCCGTCCGGCCGTTCGTCTATCTATCTATCTATCTATCTATCTATCTATCTATCTATCTATCTATCTATCTATCTATCTGTCTATTGATCCATCTGTCTGTCTTTCTTTCTGTCTGTCTATCCATCTATCTATCTATCTATCTATCTACACAACCGATATTTGCATTAAGCCCAGTGTGCTGCCTTGTTCTGGTACACACTATATATTTGTTTATGCATTTTGTCTTGACTCGTGCATTCAATTACCCAGTTGCATTATGCTCCCTCTCTATTGATGTTGATCCTTGCCCTCATTGAGGAGAGTGAGGCTGACACATTCCCCCTCCGACATGTGTGCTGTAGCCGACTGCATCTTTTCAACTGCACGAAGAGAGTAAATATGCGGATCAGCTTTGTGCCACACACGGAGAGCCACACCCTGATCAACACATCATCCCTCGACTCTGTACAGGCGGCATCAATCAGCCAGCAGAGGTCATGATTGTATCAGTTATGAGAAAGTCCCTGTCTGGCTCTCATCTCTATGAAAAACAGCCAAATCGTTGTTCATCTAGACGCCCAGCCTGCCGGATAGCAGAGCTGAGATTTGAAATGATGAGTTCGAAATGTCAGCTCTGGTGTGCTAGTGTGTTTGATCCCTGTGTATCATTTTCATGGTTGTACTGGAGCTAAAGAACCAAAAGACTGGTATGAACGCGATTACATAGAACCAGCATAGAATCAGACATTTTAATCGCACTGATGAGATTACTGTGCTTAAAAACAGTTCAATCGGAATCTGCAATCTGAGTGAACTTAATTTTATAAATAAAAATGATTGCTTTGAAACACAGCCATTCTCTTGATCCTTACCCTTTAGATAAACGTCAATAACAGTGCTAGCATTACATGTCAGCATCTCAGTTCTTGCATATGTAATTCTAAGTGGCCAAGGGATTTCACCTGATTTATTTAATAACGTTTCACGGCGGTAGGGAAGCAAGGGCAGGATTGCGTCTCACAATGTGTAATTACGTATATGGGTCACTAACTCAGCTAATCAAAGCCTGTTGGTCTCCTGAGTAAACAGCTCTAGCCGCTTCATATCTGGACAGAGTTCATTGAACCGTGCTGCAGAATATTATAGCACAATCACGCCGTCTTGAACCGGACATCAATATTCTGGATATAATCTGTACTGGGACCGGGAGCGGGATTTTGTAAGCAGCAAATGAGAAATGTACAGGAGGTTGGTGCGGTATGGTGCTTCATGCTTGATGTTCCCTCTGTTCATCAGTCTGTTTGCACCTCTAAGGAACACTGTGAGAGTGTTAATGCGAACACACAGACACACACACATTTAGCACCTTCCTGTAACACTGAACGCTTTGAGCTAGATGTACCAGTGATGTGGCATGTGACGACACAAATTGCACCTTTATGCCACTGCAGGTGGTAGTGCGTCCGGCATAAGTATTCAGTTTACTAAGGCTGTATCTCATCACTAAATATGGTTTGTGACATGGTATGTATGACGTACTACAAACCCTGTTTCTGAAAAAGTTGGGACGTTTTGTAAAATGAAATAAAAACAATAACATTTGATCTGTTGATTTTCTTGAACAAGAAAAAAAATTCAGTGTTTTGTAAATATAAACACACGCTAGCACACCAGCGCTGGGATTTCTAATACATCGTATCGAATCTCAGCTCTGCTATCCGGCTGGGCTGGGAACCCACATTAACAACAACGATTGGCTTGTTGTTCACAGGGTGGATAAGCCGGACCAGGTGCAATTACGACCTCTGCTGGCTGATTGATGGGAATAATGCTGATCAGGTTGTGGCTCTTCATGTACAAAGCTGATCCGCATGTGAACTGGCCTCGTGCAGGTGAAAAGAGGCAGTCGGTACTGAGAACGGGTCAGAGGGGGCGTGTGTCAGTTGTGAAGCTCCTCAGTCAGCAATGTAAGGGTTGTATCGGTAGAGGTGAAGCGTAACGTAATCAGGGTAATTGGATACGACTAGATTAGGGGAAAAAACTCGAAGAAAAAGAGGAAATAAATAAAGTTTAAACTTAAAGTTTGGACATCAACAAAATAAAAGTAAAACGTTTATAGAATTTGCAAGCTACATTACTTTATACCATTCCACAAAAAGCATGTGAATGGTTACAGGTTGTGGTGTCATCCAGGATCCGCCAAAGGATCAGTCTTTGCAAGCAAAGATTAGTACTCAGTCTTCAAAAAGAAAACTTCCCTATGTAATACTGCAAATATTTTAAGTCTTTCACCATCTACTGTACATAACATTGTGAAAAGATCCAATAGATCTACACTGGCAGTGCGTCTGCATAAGTATTCAGTTTACAAAGGCTGTATCTAATCACAAATTGTCCCTGAATCTTCGCTGTTGTGAAATTGTTTGGGTTAAAGGTCAACCATAGATCTCCTCCAACCCACGCGCAGCCCTTAGCGGAACCCTTTTTCGACCATGCACTCTGCACAGGCGCCTCTCTGTCTGCTAATCAGGGTCCTTACACAGCGTTTGAAGACCCCACCAACATAGTCCGGTCATCCCACCCTAGCAGAAACATGTCTGCTGCAGGCACTGCCAATTATGCCCGTTAGATGGCGCCCAGCTGACTGGTGGCAACGCTGAGTTTCAAACCAGGGAGTTCAGAATCTCAGCGCTGGTGTGCTAGCGTAGTATCCCGCTGTAAGCAGCAAATGAAGTTGTTTTAAATGAAGACAGGATTATTCTGCTGCACCACCTGTGCGCCTAAAATCATTTAACATAGTAAATGATCAAGTCTCTCCCCCTAAGTTTGGTCAATAATACAACACCAAAAACAGTCCTGTATCATTTCAATTAGATAAATTAAAGGCTGTGTTCGAAATCGCATACTTCCATACTGAAGAGTGCGTGAAAGCAGTACCCGAGAGCGGGTAGTGTGTCCAATTGCCCGATTACAGTGCAGTTTTTGTATATATAGTTGTATGCATCTTCTCCCCTTTTTCCTCCCTTTTTTAGCACGTCCAATTGCCCGATTGTGTCATGCTTTTTCTCCACTAATGCCGATCCCTGCTCTGATTGACGAGAACGAAGCTAACCCACGCCCCCTCCGACACGTGGGCAGCATGCCGTATGCATCTTATCACCTACACTTTGACGAGTGCAGTGCAGCTCAGAGTTGTGTACGGAGAGACACACCCTGAGAGCACTCTTTTCTCATCTCTGTGCAGGCACCATCAATCAGCCAGCAGAGGTCGTAATTGCACCAGTCATGAGAGAGAGACCCCATCCGGCTTAGTCCCGCCCATATCTGAACAGCAGGCCAATCGTTGTTCTTGTGGCAGCTCAGCCTTAGACGGCAGGCAGAGCTGAGATTCGATACAATGTAATCGAGTGTGTGATTTTACCGCTGCACCACCTGAGCGGCCTTTTCTCCCGACTTTTAGCTCGTCCAATTGCCGATTGCATCGTGCTTCTTCTCCACTAATGCCGATCCCTGCTCTGATTGAGGAGAACTAAGCTAACCCACGCCCCCTCCGACACGTGGGCAGCAGCCGTATGCATTTTTTTCACCTGCATTAGGCGAGTGCTAGTACTACCCCACACCTATATGAACAACAGGCCAATCGTTGTTCATGTGGCCGCTCAGCCCAGCCGGCAGGCAGAGCTGAGACTCAATACGATGTATTTGAGATCCCAGCTCTGGTTCCAGCGTGTGTTTTTACCGCTGCGCCACCTGAGCGGCCTTTTTGACTTTTGAATTGCTCCGTAACACTACAAGATCTGTTTACGTTATTCATCCCACAAGAATTCTGTAGGTTAACGTGAAGTAATAATAATGAATCTCTGCGCAGTAATGCAGTTTACAGTCAGCTTGGTCTTAAAAATGTAAAAGCTCAGAATAAATTCAGTCTAGTTCTCATAAACGCCAGGCTCTAAGTATTGTGGGGAGAATACTGTCCGTGAATTCTGGGTAATTCATAAAAGCCTTTGGTCAAGGCCACTTTAATGTACCAGTTTATCCGACTCAGATCGGACCCTTATGGCAGATTATTACAAAAAGACATTTCAGATGAATTCATCAGTGTCTTTTGTGTATTGGAAGCAAGTGTCTCTCATTTTACTCATGAGCTTTGTTCTCAGTCACACGTTGATAAAAGTAAGACACATTTTTGAGATCTGTCTGTCTGATCAATTGACCATAAAAAAAAACTGGCTTTGAAGTGGAAAAACAACAGAAGATAAGTTACATATTTGAAAGAAAGAGTTTGCATAAGAGTCTCAATCAAATTAGTTAATTTTTCAAAACTACCATATAAGGTCGCTCAGGTGGTGCAGCGGTAAAATACGCTAGCACACCAGAGCTTGGATTTCGAATACATCGTATCGAATCTTAGCTCTGCCATCCGGCTGGGCTGGGCGGCTACATGAACAACGATTGGCTGTTGTTCACAGGGTGGGGTGAGCCGGACCGGGGTTACTCATAACTGGTGCAATTATGACCTCTGCTGGCTGATTGATGGGAATAATGCTGATCAGGGTGTGGCTCTTCGTGCACAAAGCTGATCCGCATATGAACTCGCCTCGTGCAGGTAAAAAGAGGCAGTCGGTACTGCACATGTGTCGGAGGGGGCGTTTGTCAGTTGCAAAGCTCCTCACTCAGCAGTGGAGGGTTGTATCGGTAGAGGTGAAGCACAACCCAACCAGAGTAATTGGATACGACTAGATTAGACTTCTCATTAACAGTATCACAGTATGCACAGGACGTGCACAGGAGAGTCTACTCATTCCTAAAATAAAAGCCCTTTTTAATGGGCTAATTTTTGAAAGATGGGTGTGAAGCCTGAGTTTAATTACTGAAGTGATCATGTTCAGTGATTCCAACATGGCTCTAATGCACCAGTCCAAATAGTCAATCTATTTCTCTACATATCTTTTTAGCCGCCTTTCACCCTGTTCTTCAATGGTCAGGACCCCCACAGGACCACCACAGAGCAGGTATTACTTAGGTGGTGGATCAATATCAGCACTGCAGTGACACTGACATGGTGGTGGTGTGTTAGTGTGTGTTGTGCTGGTATGAGTGGATCAGACACAGCAGCGCTGCTGGAGTTTTTACATACCATGTCCACTCACTGTCCACTCTATTAGACACTCCTACCTAGTAGGTCCACCCTGTAGATGTAAAGTCAGAGACGATTGCTCATCTATTGCTGCTGTTTGAGTTTGTCATCTTCTGTTGGCTAGATATATTTTTGGTTGGTGGACTATTCTCAGTCCAGCAGTGACAGTGAGGTGTTTAAAAACTCCATCAGCGCTGCTGTGTCTGATCCACTCATACCAGCACAATGCACACTAACACACCACCACCATGTCAGTGTTACTGCTGTGCTGAGAATGATCCACCACCCAAATAATACCTGCTCTGTAGTGATCCTGGGAGGGTCCTGACCATTGAAGAACAGCATGAAAGGGGACTAACAAAGCATGTAGAGAAACAGATGGACTACAGTCAGTAATTGTAGAACTACAAAGTGATTCTATATGGTAAGTGGAGCTGATAAAATGGACAGTGAGTGTAGAAACAAGGAGGTGGTTTTAATGTTATGGCTGATCAGTATATATATATATATATATAGCTTTTTTATGTCGGATGTTTGGTCACATTTACACCCCCTTCACCCACTGGACTTTCCCACTGTAGGAATAAAGCATAAAAGTGTCTTCTGTACATGAAACACTAGCCCATATCACATTATTTGTGTCTGAAGCTCCTACCATCTGTACCTATGTAATGAAATCTTTTTGAACCAAAGTGGAGGTCGACTAGGCCTGCTCAAAATCATAGTACATTTGAATTTCCAGTTAATACATGTACTCATGATGTTAACAGGGACACATCTGTGCCTGTCCCATTTGCTGAAGCAGATCCAGGTCTTTTACTCCCTTGTTCTGACTGCAGCCTCATCGTGGTGAGATGTATGTATTTTTTTCCATGCTGGGCTGTTGTCATGGCAACAGAGGTCTTTTAATCTTGGGAAGAACGGATGGTCGGATTCCCTCGACCGTGTCTGTTTATCACCAGCACCAGCTGACTGGTGCTGCGGGCTCCAAATGACTTCCACGGACAGGAACTGGAAAAGGGGAATCTGATGACCGGAACACGTCTGGTCTGCAGGATTCACCTTCAAAACGGTCCGGGTTCCTATTTTTTTGTACTTTTTTTCTTGTAACTAAAGATGTAGCTCAACCAGGAATTGACCTGACCAGACATCACTTTCAGATGAAAAAATATCAAAGAGGGGCCGCGCAGGTGATGCAGCGGTAAAAACACACGCTAGCACACCAGACCTGGGATCTCGAATATGTCGTATCGAATCCCAGCTCTGCCATCCGGCTGGGCTGAGCAGCCACATGAACAACGATTGGCCTGTTGTTCATAGAGGGGTGGGGTATTAAGCTGGATAGGGACTCCTTGTGACTGATGCAACTACGACCTCTGCTGACTGATTGATGTTGCCTGCACAGAGGCGGGGAAAGAGTGCTGTCAGGGTGTGTCTCTCCATACACAAGGCTGATTCGCATATATGCACTCGCCTAGTGTGCGTGACAATATGCATACGGCTGCTGCCCAGGTGTATATAGAACTTACCATATAGAAGCACTTTGTAGTTCTACAATTACTGACTGTAGTCCATCTGTTTCTCTACATACTTTTTTACCCTGCTTACACCCTGTTCTTTAATGATCAGAATCCCCACAGGACCACCACAGAGCAGGTATTATTTGGGTGGTGGATCATTCTCAGCACTGCAGTGACACTGACATGGTGGTGGTGTGTTAGTGTGTGTTGTGCTGGTTTGAGTGGATCAGACACAGCTGCGCTGCTGGAGTTTTTAAATACTGTGTCCACTCACTGTCCACTCTATTAGACACTCCTACTTAGTTGGTCCACCTTGTAGATGTAAAGTCAGAGACAATCGCTCATCTATTGCTGCTGTTTGAGTTAATCATCTTCTAGACCACAGGTGTCAAACTCAAGGCCCGCGGGCCAGATCCGGCCCGCCGCGTCATTTGATCCGGCCCGCGAGAGCTTAAACGACTGTATGATTGTTGTGATGGTTCGAGTCGTTACAGAGACGCGCTTATAATTGAATGCGCTCCTGTGCCTTTAAGAGACAGCGTGACATCGTAGTCATGGCAACTAACTTTAACCTTCGCTAAGAAGCCATGTGACTTTTACGGCAAAAGAACACGGGGTAGCGTAGTCAGTAATGTAAACAATAATAAATAAATACAAATAATTATATTGCAATATAATACCCAAGCATTGTCTGTAAGTAGTGGCGTTTATATTCTCAGTTGTTAGTAAAGAGTATATATAGTAAGAGTATATCACAGCGTTTTAGTTACAAATTTACCGTAATTAAATACTGTTGTTACCGTTACTATAGCAATTAGTATCTTTACACACAATTTTAACTCGTTATTTTACGTTTGGTTAAATCTCATATTGTACCAGATGTAACACTTGACTACAGCTGTGTGCTTTTTACTGTATTAGGTTCTTTATTGTTTTTATTGTTTGTATTTTTACTTCATTTTGATGCACACAGTGTATCACACAGCTGGGAAGCAAATAAACCGACTGTATTCTGAAGGGAGCTGTCTGTCTGTCTGTCTGTCTAGCTGAGAAAGGGGGATAAACTATTAGTGAGGGCAGAATGATTGTCTTAAAAATACACTGTAAAATCCTAAACAAACTGCATCTTTCAAAATGCAGGCTGATTTTGTGACCTGCAAAGTGACACAGCCCGCCAGTAGATGATGTTACACATATTTACACATGATCCTAAAATGTACAAGAAGATAAGTAAGAAAATTAAGCATAAGGAGGAAATTTAATGAAAGTGAAAACAAGTTTGTGCTTCAGGAAGAGAAACCGGTGCGTCTCTTGTGTTATGAGGTCGTGTCTGTGGTAAAGTAGAACAATATAAATGCAGAATTCAGCCTCCAAGAAAAACAGCAATGTGACTGCAATCACAGCAGGATACGTTACAATCGGCCCTTCGGGGGCCACCATAATGCTGATGTGGCCCTCGGTGAAAATGAGTTTGACACCCCTGTTCTAGACCTTCATCAGTGGTCACAGGACGCTGCCCATGGGGTGCTGTTGGCTGGATGTTTTTGGTTGGTGGACTATTCTCAGTCCAGCAGTGACAGTGAGGTGTATAAAAACTCCAGCAGTACCAGTGCCACTACTTCTTGTCAGTGCCACTACTGTTACTGGGATGTTGTAGCCTAGTGGTTAAGGTACTGGACTAGTAATCAGAAGGTCACTGGTTGAAGCCCCACCACTGCCAGGTTGCCACTGTTGGGCCCTTGAGCAAGACCCTTTACTCTCAATTGCTTAGACTATATACTGTCACAGTACTGTAAGTCACTTTGGATAAACAGTGTCTGCTAAATGCCAAAAATGTAAGTGTAATGATTAAAAATATGTATCCTTCAGTGGAGGAATGTGTGCTCTCAACTTTCAAAAAACCTTCATAAAATCAAGATGAAACTGTTCTATTTTTGAGATGATGAGGGATGACATTTTTTCCCGGCCCCTCTGCTGACGTCTTAATATTCATGCATCACCTCATAATGGGACCAGACGTTTTAACCTTTCCTGTGCTTCACAACCACCAGCTCCCGCTGAACGATTCCGATTGAGACTTCAATCCTGACCTAATTGAAGCTTCACGCTCCCTTTTGGTCAATTTTCCTCACCCCATAGTTTTAATAGGATTTTTAATTAGCATGTTAATTGCATAATGAGATCAGAGGATGGTGAATAGCTGGGTAACGGGGTGGAAAAACCAGAGGTGAAGTTAGCCAGAGATGTGAGGAGCCCAGGCACCCTGTCGGTCACCTATGCTAATGAAGTCGAGGTCCTTCAGATTGAGGTGTGATGTCAAAAATACGGCAGTTCATACACGTACGTCTCTAAAGCTGAGCATGTAAATGCTATGTGATTGTCAGTTTGCACGACGACTAGAGCAGCTTGTGCTTTACGGCTTGTCAAAATTTTACAGGATGTCACACTTTTATATTATATTAGATGATTGTTTAGCCCCCAGAGCTACAGGGCCAGATTGTACACCACATGACCACAGCTCACCACAAGCATTTTGGACTCCCAATTTTAAAACCACATGCATTAGTGTAACATTTAACAGTCAACATGACAAGATGGTGCAACATCAAGAACATTCGGCCATTCCTCTCTATTGAAGCCACTCAGATTCTTGTCCAGTCACTTGTAAAGGGATTTGCATATTTCTACCTCCACTGTGCATAATATCATAACACGATTCTAGGAATCTAGAGGATTTTCAGGAAAAGGGAAAGGGCGCAAGCCTAAGCTAAACACCCGTGATCTGTAATCCCTCAGACGGCACTGCATCAAGAACCACTATTCATCAATAGCTGATATAACCACATGGGCAACCGATTACTTTATGAATTAAATCTCTATGTAACACAGTTGAAATCACTTTGTTTTTGTAACTTTATATACTCCAATGTATTTACTTTAAAATCACACTCACTGTTTTTTACTGGGCGCTCAGGTGGCGCAGCAGCAAATTGTGCAAATCCTTTACTGCAGGACCCAGGGCTCGAATCGTCAGCCATGCTGTTGGCTGGTCAGGCACCTACATACAAGCACGATTGGCTATGTCTGGGAGTAGGAGGTGGGGGATGGTGATCCTCTCTAGGGTGTGTTATTGCATTGCACCCAGTGATTCTGGGCAGACCGGAACCAACGCAACCCTGACCAGTTGCGGTGGTAAAAAAAACATTGGTGGAGTAACTGTATCCTAGTAGTTACAGTACTGGACCAGTAATCAGAAGGTTGCCGGTTCAAGCTCCACGACTGTCAGGTTGCCACTGTTTAAGCAAGGCCCTTAACCCTCAATTGCTTAGACTGTATACTGTCACACTACTGTAAGTTGCTTTGGATAATAGCGTCTGCTAAATGGCAAAAATGTAAATGATTAAAATGAAATGTATTTATACATTTGAACAAAAAAAGTTATTAAGAACCATAAACAAATATTTTAATGAAGTCATTGTTAGTTACTTTTTCTTAGAATGTCTGTGGTAACAAATAATTGTCATTTTGTAGAATTGTGGTTCCATTTTGGTTCATTTATTTGGCAAACCGTCTTCAATTCCTCAAATGTTAAGGGTCCCTTTGATTGAACTGTTTTTTAAAATCATTATATATACTGTATATACACACACACCGACATAACATTATGACACAGGTGAAGTGAATAACACTGATTATCTCTTCATCACGGCACCTGTTAGTGGGTGGGATATATTAGGCAGCAAGTGAACATTTGGTCCTCAAAGTTGATGTGTAAGAAGCAGGAAAAATGGACGAGTGTGAGGATTTGAGCGAGTTTGACAAGGGCCAAATTGTGATGGCTAGACGACTGTGTCAGAGCATCTCCAAAACTGCAGCTCTTGTGGGGTGTTCCCAGACTGCAGTGGGCAGTATTTATCAAAAGTGGTCCAAGAAAGTACAAGGAACAGTGGTAAACCGGCGACAGGATCATGGGCGGCCAAGGCTCATTGAAGCACGTGGGGAGCGAAGGCTGGCCCGTGTGGTCCGATCCAACTGACGAGCTACTGTAGCTCAGATTGCTGAAGCAGTTAATGCTGGTTCTGATAGAAAGGTGTCAGACTCCATGCCTTGATGGGTCAGGGCTGTTTTGGCAGCAAAAGGGGGACCAACACAATATTAGGAAGGTGGTCATAATGATTGGTATATATATATATATACAGTGTATCACAAAAGTGAGTACACCCCTCACATTTCTGCAGATATTTAAGTATATCTTTTCATGGGACAACACTGACAAAATGACACTTTGACACAATGAAAAGTAGTCTGTGTGCAGCTTATATAACAGTGTAAATTTATTCTTCCCTCAAAATAACTCAATATACAGCCATTAATGTCTAAACCACCGGCAACAAAAGTCAGTACACCACTAAGAGACTACACCCCTAAATGTCCAAACTGAGCACTGCTTGTCATTTTCCCTCCAAAATGTCATGTGATTTGTTAGTGTTACTAGGTCTCAGGTGTGCATAGGGAGCAGGTGTGTTCAATTTAGTAGTACAGCTCTCACACTCTCTCATACTGGTCACTGAAAGTTCCAACATGGCACCTCATGGCAAAGAACTCTCTGAGGATCTTAAAAGACGAATTGTTGCGCTACATGAAGATGGCCAAGGCTACAAGAAGATTGCCAACACCCTGAAACTGAGCTGCAGCACAGTGGCCAAGATCATCCAGCGTTTTAAAAGAGCAGGGTCCACTCAGAACAGACCTCGCGTCGGTCGTCCAAAGAAGCTGAGTGCACGTGCTCAGCGTCACATCCAACTGCTGTCTTTGAAAGATAGGCGCAGGAGTGCTGTCAGCATTGCTGCAGAGATTGAAAAGGTGGGGGGTCAGCCTGTCAGTGCTCAGACCATACGCCGCACACTACATCAAATTGGTCTGCATGGCTGTCACCCCAGAAGGAAGCCTCTTCTGAAGTCTCTACACAAGAAAGCCCGCAAACAGTTTGCTGAAGACATGTCAACAAAGGACATGGATTACTGGAACCATGTCCTATGGTCTGATAAGACCAAGATTAATTTGTTTGGTTCAGATGTTCTCAAGCATGTGTGGCGGCAATCAGGTGAGGAGTACAAAGATAAGTGTGTCATGCCTACAGTCAAGCATGGTGGTGGGAATGCCATGGTCTGGGGCTGCATGAGTGCAGCAGGTGTTGGGGAGTTACATTTCATTGAGGGACGCATGAACTCCAATATGTACTGTGAAATACTGAAGCAGAGCATGATCCCCTTCCTCCGGAAACTGGGTCGCAGGGCAGTGTTCCAGCATGATAATGACCCCAAACACACCTCTAAGACAACCACTGCTTTATTGAAGAGGCTGAGGGTAAAGATGATGGACTGGCCAAGCATGTCTCCAGACCTAAACCCAATAGAACATCTTTGGGGCATCCTCAAGCGGAAGGTGGAGGAGCGCAAAGTCTCGAATATCCGCCAGCTCCGTGATGTCGTCATGGAGGAGTGGAAAAGCATTCCAGTGGCAACCTGTGAAGCTCGGGTAAACTCCATGCCCAGGAGAGTTAAGGCAGTTCTGGGAAATAATGGTGGCCACACAAAATATTGACACTTCAGGAACTTTCACTAAGTGGTGTACTCACTTTTGTTGCCGGTGGTTTAGACATTAATGGCTGTATATTGAGTTATTTTGAGGGAAGAATAAATTTACACTGTTATATAAGCTGCACACAGACTACTTTTCATTGTGTCAAAGTGTCATTTTGTCAGTGTTGTCCCATGAAAAGATATACTGAAATATCTGCAGAAATGTGAGGGGTGTACTCACTTTTGTGATACACTGTATATATATATGCACTAGAAGTATATTCAATATCGTTTTGGTGCAGCCTCATGTACTAGAAATTGAACCTTTAATTCTTGACTGGTCACTGATGGGAAAAGCACAGTTCCAGTATGTCGTTCTGGTACCTGGTTCTGGTTCTTTTTTAATCCTCATCTTATTTCCACTTTCTATAAACATTAGCATCACAAAGTCTTCTCTTTCTCTTCTCACAGTCAGATCTACTGCATTGAGAATGCCCACGGGCAGTTGGTACGTGACTTGGACTTCAACCCCAACAAGCAGTACTACTTGACCAGCTGTGGGGACGACTGTAAGGTCAAGTTCTGGGACGTAAGGCATATCAACGAGCCTGTGAAAACCCTGGAGGAGCATTCTCACTGGTTAGACACACCTACACACAGGATCTTTACTTGTTTATGTTGATGTTCTTATTTATCTAGTGTCTGAAACAGTATTGGATCAACTAAATTTAAAGATACTGTAGTTACAGAAGATAAAGTGTACGTGTGTTCCTGTGGACATGCGCTTTATAATTACTAGAATTATTTATATATTAATTACAATTATTTTATTCATATTGCTGTCAGCCAAACATGGATATACACCGTTCAGCCATAACATGAAAACCACCTCCTACCACCTTCTACACTCACTGTCCAATTTATCAGCTCCACTTACCATAGAGAAGCACTTTGTAGTTCTACAATTACTGACAGTAGTCCATCTGTTTCTCTGCATGCTTTGTTAGCCCCCTTTCCTGCTGTTCTTCAATGGTCAGGACTCTTCCAGGACCACTACAGAGCAGGTATTATTTAGGTGGTGGATCATTCTCAGCACTGCAGTGACACTGACATGGTGGTGGTGTGTTAGTGTGTGTTGTGCCGGTATGAGTGGATCAGACACAGCAGCACTGCTGGAGATTTTAAATACCGTGTCCACTCACTGTCCACTCTATTAGACACTCCTACCTAGTTGGTCCACCTTATGAATATATTTTTGGTTGGTGGACTATTCTCAGTCCAGCAGTGACAGTGAGGTGTTTAAAAACTCCATCAGCGCTGCTGTGTCTGATCCACTCATACCAGCACAACACACACTAACACACCACCACCTTGTCAGTGTCACTGCATTGCTGAGAATGATCCACCACCTACATAATACCTACTCTGTGGTGGACCTGGGAGAGTCCTGACCATTGAAGAACAGCATGAAAGGGGGCTAACAAAGCATGCAGAGAAACAGATGGACTACAGTCAGTAATTGTAGAACTTCAAAGTGTTTCTATATGATAAATGGACCTGATAAAATGGACAGTGAGTGTTGAGACGAGGGATAATGCATTGATCAGTTTGTGGCTCTCGGCTGTCGGCTACTGCACACGTGTCGGAGGGGGTGTGTCTGTCTCTGCTCTCCTTAACCAGGGTGGAGATCAACATCAGTAGAGAGGAAGCGTAATACAATTGGGTTTATTTATTCATTATTATTTTACATTTTACATTCTGTCCCAACTTTTTCTGATTTGTGGTTGTAAATTCTTGTACAGATATCTTCATTAGTTTTATGGATGTGTTATTTTGCCCCTTAGCAAATTGTTCATTTAGTTATCCCTCTAATAAACAAATCTCCCCACTGCATTAGAGTCGATTTATTAATTAAAAAAGCCTAAAATGTCATGATTAAGTCAGGAGCGCGCACACTAATCACTGCATGATAAAATGTCAGACTGAGGATGTTATCTACTGAAAACACACAGGCACTGTATCAATAACGGCTCGGTTTGATCTTATTTAGATAGGAAATTACAAACCTGCAGCGAGACAGCCCTCTGCTTTTTTTTATAAACGGTTCAGTTGGCAGCGGGGCCTTGGCTGAGCCTCGGGACAGAGGAATTAGGGAATATTTTGGAACGGAGGAAGATTAGTTAGGCTGTAGGAGCAGGGCTGACTGAGCCAGATTTAGCCGTTGACAGCCAAGTTATCCTCCACCAATCCTCTTCTATGAGAAACTGGGATCCTCTCCTGAGCCTTGCCTGAGGCTTAGACTCAGAAAACGCTGCTGAGGTGGAAAAACGTGAATATAACAGGAGAAAAATAAAGAAATTATATATATTTCTATATGCGGTAGGCAGTTTCTGACTGAGCAGACTAAGCAGAATTAAACGAGGATCAGCCATAACATTAAAACCACCTCCTTGTTTTAACACTCACTGTCCATTTTATCAGCCCCACTTACCATATAGAAGCACTTTGTAGTTCTACAATTACTGACTGTAGTCCATCTGTTTCTCTGCATGCTTTGTTAGCCCCCTTTCATGCTGCTCTTCAATGGTCAGGACTCTCTCAGGACCACTACAGAGCAGGTATTATTTAGGTGGTGGATCATTCTTAGCACTGCAGTGACACTGACATGGTGGTGGTGTGTTAGTGTGTGTTGTGCTAGTATGAGTGCATCAGACACAGCAGCGCTGCTGGAGTTTTTTATTACTGTGTCCACTCTATTTGACGCTCCTACCTAGTTGGTTTATCTTGTAGATGTAAAGTCAGAGACGATCGCTCATCTGTTGCTGCTGTTTGAGTTGGTCATCTTCTAGACCTTCATCAGTGGTCACAGGACGCCGCACACGGGGCGCTGTTGGCTGGATATTTGTGGTTGGTGGACTATTCTCAGTCCAGCAGTGACAGTGAGGTGTTTAAAAACTCCATCAGCATTGCTGTGTCTTATCCACTCATACCAGCACAACAAACACTAACACACCACCACCATGTCAGTGTCCCTGCAGTGCTGAGAATGATCCACCACCCAAATAATACCCACCCTATAGTGGTCCTGGGAGAGTCCTGACAATTAAAGAACAGCAAGAAAGGGGGCTTACAAAGCATACAGAGAAACAGATGGACTACAGTCAGTAATTGTAGAACTACAAAGTGCTTCTATATGGTAAGTGGAGCTGATAAAATAGACAGTGAGTGTAGAAACAAGGAGGTGGTTTTAATGTTATGGCTGATTAGTGTATATTATTATTATTATTATTATTTTCTTTTATTTTTTAGGGTGTGGAGTGTGAGGTATAACCACTCACATGACCAGCTGCTGCTTACAGCCAGCAGTGACAGCCGGGTGATCCTGTCCAACATGGTCTCCATTTCCTCAGAGCCCTTCGGCCACCTGGTGGATGATGACGACCTCAGTGACAGCGAGGAGCCTCATCATGAGGAAAAGTGGGTTTTTTACCACGGCATTTCAGAACCAATCTTTCTCTTTTTTGTCTCAGTATCTCCTACACTGTCTGTTTAAGGTCATTCTTTATCATTTTTGTAGGACCAGAAGTTGGACACTCTTCCGAATCTTTCAGTTCAGTTGGTTGAGCCACACCCAGCGTTGCAACCTCTATATAATTATATAAGTACATGCTTCCATCTTTGTGACAACCATTTGGGGATGGCTCTTTCCTGCCTCAAAAAACTGTACCCATAAAGATCATACAGTTCGCTCCATAAATACATGGTTGGACATTCACTTAGCAGACCATTTTTATTTATTTATTTGTTTTACCCAAGAAGACCAAATAAAATCCAAGCATTTGAGAGTTGAGGGCCATGCTCAAGTGTCCAACACTGGCAGCTTGTTATTGATGAGACTTGCTGATTAGCAGTCCAGTTCTTCAACCCCTAAGCTACTACTGATCTAGTTTGAAGTGGAGGACTTGCAGTGGTCTGCACACATTCCTGACCTTGACCACACTAAATATATGGACATTTACTTACAATTGAGACCAAATACAGTCCAAGCATTTGAGAGTTGAGGGCCATGCTCAAGTGTCCAACACTGGCAGCTTGTTATTGATGAGACTTGCTGATTAGCAGTCCAGTTCTTCAACCCCTAAGCTACTACTGATCTAGTTTGCAGTGGAGGACTTGCAGTGGTCTGCGCACATTCCTGACCTTGACCACACTAAATATATGGACATTCACTTTATTTAGCAGACATTTTATTTAATTTACCCAAAGTTACTTACAATTGAGACCAAATGCAGTCCAGGAATTTGAGAGTTGAGGGCCATGCTCAAGTGTCCAACACTGGCAGCCAGGTATTGATGAGACTTGCTGATTAGCAGTCCAGTTCTTCAACCCCTAAGCTACTACTGATCTAGTTTGGAGTGGAGGACTTGCAGTGGTCTGCACACATTCCTGACCTTGACCACACTAAATATATGGACATTTACTTACAATTGAGACCAAATACAGTCCAAGCATTTGAGAGTTGAGGGCCATGCTCAAGTGTCCAACACTGGCAGCTTGTTATTGATGAGACTTGCTGATTAGCAGTCCAGTTCTTCAACCCCTAAGCTACTACTGATCTAGTTTGGAGTGGAGGACTTGCAGTGGTCTGCGCACATTCCTGACCTTGACCACACTAAATATATGGACATTCACTTTATTTAGCAGACATTTTATTTAATTTACCCAAAGTTACTTACAATTGAGACCAAATGCAGTCCAGGAATTTGAGAGTTGAGGGCCATGCTCAAGTGTCCAACACTGGCAGCCAGGTATTGATGAGACTTGCTGATTAGCAGTCCAGTTCTTCAACCCCTAAGCTACTACTGATCTAGTTTTGTGTTGAGGACTTCCAGTGGTCTGCACACATTCCTGACCTTGCTTGACCACACTAAATATATGGACATTCACTTTTTTTTACCAGACACTTTTTATATCCCATAGTGACTTACAATTGAGACCAAATACAGTTTAAGCATTTGAGAGTTGAGGGCCATTCTCAAGTGGCCAACACTGGCAGCTTGGTAGTGAGTGGTGAGACTTCCAAGAAGTCCAGTTCTTCAACCCCTGAGCTACCACTGATCTACCACTGGTCTGCACAGATCCCTGACCTTGACCACACTTAACACCGCTGGGATTAATTGGAACATTGCAAGCCAGATCTGATACTCGACAGTAAGCATTGTTATAATTTCGTGTCCAGTAAACCAATCTAATGGCTACTTCAAGATTGATAATGCACCATGTCTTAAAGCACGTCATGTTATTATGAAGCTTAGTTCTAATTTTATGCTTATTGTGGATAAAACAATTAGAACCCTTGATAGAATAATGATAAAAACAGACTTCATTTAATATACAAGCAACTTTTTGAATAGTCAAGCTGTAGCCTAGTGCTTAAGGTACTGGACTAGTAATCACAAGGTCACTGGTTCAAGCCACACTACTGCCAGGTTTCTGCAGTTGGGCCTTTGAGCAAGGCCTTTAACTCTCAATTGCTCAGACTATTAACTGTAGTGTACGGTAAGTCACTTTGGATGAAGGCGTCTGCTGAATGGTGTAAATGTTAATGAATAGCTGACCCTTTATTTCTTGTGTGCAGGAGTAAAGAGCCGTTGCAGGACAGCATCATCGCTACATATGAGGAGCATGAGGACAGCGTGTATGCAGCAGAATGGTCTTCAGCTGATCCTTGGCTCTTTGCTTCACTCAGTTACGATGGCAGACTGGTCATTAACAGAGTGCCCAGAGCTCTAAAATACGGGATCTTACTGTAGCGTGACTTATTAAAGTGGTGAGCGAGGTTAAAACTGTTTCCTGAATGTAGAATGTAACAAAATAACAGACCAGAGTAGAACAAATGCTAGTAAGTAAACAAGGAGGAACACAACAGCATGTACGGTGGCCGAAAGTGCAAATGAGCGTCGGTCACGTTTATAACACACAGCCGTTATTAACACTACCAATTAAAGGCATCCCACAAAGCAGCGGGTCGGCCGCGATGCCGTTTGAAGACGAGAGGGCCGGAGGGCATCGAGTTGCGTCTGGCTTTGAAAAAGCCCCCGGATTGGATAGCCAGCGCCCGTTCTGTTAGTTCTGTTAGTTCTTTTAGAAGTTCCCTTCATCTCGCCCAGCCTCGGGCAGTGAGCGCCTGGCACCGTGCCCTACCACTGAGCAAAAAGTGCAGCCACGAAGAACAGCGTGCCAGGAGCAGCATGGAACAGCGGGGCCACTCTCCTCTAGACTTCCTTTCTCCTCTCTTTGAGTTACCCTGAGTCAACAAAGTCCAGATCTGCTACGCAAATCCATACCAAGTCTAGCGTCTAACGAGATGACCAAAAGTATGTTGACACCCTTACACTCCATATATCCATATGTGTCTTTTGGGACTGTTTTTACTGCTCACTGAGTCCAGTGGTGCTGTGCTGTACACCGCAGCACTTTACATTGGGTCTGTTCGAAAACCTAGTGAGCTGCCTTGCTGCCTACCTATGCAGCTGCCTAAGTAGAGAGGATTCTAATAAGACATCAAACTTATAAGGCAGGTTATTTAGACGCACTACTTAGACAGCGATTACGGTGATTACGTCAACACAGTCAGCCTCAGGCCATTCAAACCAATAGGCTGAGGTGGCACAACCCACTAGCATGCCAGCTAACATCTTCCTCTCTTTACCGAATACAGTTAAATTGTCACTGACAAGCCTGAATTTGCACATAAATAACACTTGTGCTTTTATACAAATTAAAAATCAGTCATTATTTATTTACATTTGAAAAGAACGTTCGTTGCTCCGCATTTGTCCGCCATATTTGTATATTTATATAGGCGTCCAATTGCCCGATTGCATCATGCTTCCTTTCCACCAATGCCAATCCCCGCTCTGATTGAGGAGAACAAAGCTAACCCACGCCCCCTCCGACACGTGGGCAGCATGCCGTATGCATCTTATCACCTACACTTTGACGAGTGCAGTGCAGCTCAGCGTTGTGTACGGAGAGACACACCCTGAGAGCACTCTTTTCTCATCTCTGTGCAGGCGCCATCAGTCAGCCAGCAGAGGTCGTAATTGCACCAGTCATGCGAGAGAGACCCCATCCGGCTTAGTCCCGCCCATATCTGAACAACAGGCCAAACAACAGGCCCAATACGATGTATTCGAGATCCCAGCTCTGGTTCCAGCATGTGATTTTACCGCTGTGCTACCTGAGCGGCATATTTGTAATTTTTTATGAGAAAAGTTGTGCCGCACTGAATTCTGGGATTGCCTTCAGCGCTAAGAAAGCATTTGACACATTTGCGTTACTTAGTCAGATTATCGATTAGAATTAAGGCACCTCATTAGGCAGCATTTTAAGGTTTCTATGCTCTCTATGTAGAGAGCTCACTAGGTTTTTGGTCAGACCCATTGTGTCTGCTTTTTTCAGATTGTGTGGTTTTGAAGCTGTTGTTGATCCTGGATGTTTTTACTTTAAGTTTACAGCACTTAATGTTGACCAAAGCTGATTCCGTAGTTTAAAAAATCTATTGACCTTTTAAAAAAGAGATACCTTTTGACAGTGCCGGTCATTAGGCTCTTTAGTATGTTCTGTATGACCTGTTCTGCTACCAGTGTTTGTCTGTGAGGATTGCATGGCTGTATGCTTGATTTCATGCTCTTCTTGACATGCAGTAATGCACTAATTAGGAGTGGTGTCCACTTATTTTTGGCTGTGTGTTGTACTAGCTGTGCATTGTTAAATAAAGCGCTGTATGTAAAACTAAAATCCAGTTTTGTTATTTGACATATTTACATATTACATATATTACATATCTACATACAGCTCCACTTACCATATACAGTGTATCACAAAAGTGAGTACACCCCTCACATTTCTGCAGATATTTAAGTATATCTTTTCATGGGACAACACTGACAAAATGACACTTTGACACAATGAAAAGAAGTCTGTGTGCAGCTTATATAACAGTGTAAATTTATTCTTCCCTCAAAATAACTCAATATACAGCCATTAATGTCTAAACCACTGGCAACAAAAGTGAGTACACCCCTTAGTGAAAGTTCCTGAAGTGTCAATATTTTGTGTGGCCACTATTATTTCCCAGAACTGCCTTAACTCTCCTGGGCATGGAGTTTACCAGAGCTTCACAGGTTGCCACTGGAATGCTTTTCCACTCCTCCATGACGACATCACGGAGCTGGCGGATATTCGAGACTTTGCGCTCCTCCACCTTCCGCTTGAGGATGCCCCAAAGATGTTCTATTGGGTTTAGGTCTGGAGACATGCTTGGCCAGTCCATCACCTTTACCCTCAGCCTCTTCAATAAAGCAGTGGTCGTCTTAGAGGTGTGTTTGGGGTCATTATCATGCTGGAACACTGCCCTGCGACCCAGTTTCCAGAGGGAGGGGATCATGCTCTGCTTCAGTATTTCACAGTACATATTGGAGTTCATGTGTCCCTCAATGAAATGTAACTCCCCAACACCTGCTGCACTCATGCAGCCCCAGACCATGGCATTCCCACCACCATGCTTGACTGTAGGCATGACACACTTATCTTTGTACTCCTCACCTGATTGCCGCCACACATGCTTGAGACCATCTGAACCAAACAAATTAATCTTGGTCTCATCAGACCATAGGACATGGTTCCAGTAATCCATGTCCTTTGTTGACATGTCTTCAGCAAACTGTTTGCAGGCTTTCTTGTGTAGAGACTTCAGAAGAGGCTTCCTTCTGGGGTGAAAGCCACGCAGACCAATTTGATGTAGTGTGCGGCGTATGGTCTGAGCACTGACAGGCTGACCCCCCACCTTTTCAATCTTTGCAGCAATGCTGACAGCACTCCTGCGCCTATCTTTCAAAGACAGCAGTTGGATGTGATGCTGAGCACGTGCACTCAGCTTCTTTGGACGACCAACGCGAGGTCTGTTCTGAGTGGACCCTGCTCTTTTAAAACACTGGATGATCTTGGCCACTGTGCTGCAGCTCAGTTTCAGGGTGTTGGCAATCTTCTTGTAGCCTTGGCCATCTTCATGTAGCGCAACAATTCGTCTTTTAAGATCCTCAGAGAGTTCTTTGCCATGAGGTGCCATGTTGGAACTTTCAGTGACCAGTGTGAGAGAGTGTGAGAGCTGTACTACTAAATTGAACACACCTGCTCCCTATGCACACCTGAGACCTAGTAACACTAACAAGTCACATGACATTTTGGAGGGAAAATGACAGGCAGTGCTTAATTTGGACATTTAGGGGTGTAGTCTCTTAGGGGTGTACTCACTTTTGTTGCCAGTGGTTTAGACATTAATGGCTGTATATTGAGTTATTTTGAGGGAAGAATAAATTTACACTGTTATATAAGCTGCACACAGACTACTTTTCATTGTGTCAAAGTGTCATTTTGTCAGTGTTGTCCCATGAAAAGATATACTTAAATATCTGCAGAAATGTGAGGGGTGTACTCACTTTTGTGATACACTGTAGAAGCACTTTGTAGTTCTACAATTACTGACTGTAGTCCATCTGTTTCTCTACATGCTTTGTTAGCCCCCTTTAATGCTGTTTTTTAATGGTCAGGACCCCCACAGGACCACCACATACCAGGTATTACTGACATGGTGGTGGTGTGTTAGTGTGTGTTGTGCTGGTATGAGTGGATCAGACACAGCAGCGCTGCTGGAGTTTTTAACTACTGTGTCCACTCATTGTCCACTTTATTAGACACTCCTACCTAGTTGGTCCACCTTGTAGATGTAAAGTCAGAGACGATCGCTCATCTATTGCTGTTTGAGTTGGTCAATCAGTGGACACAGGACGCTGCCTATGGGACCCTATTGGCTGGATATATTTTTGATTGGTGGACTATTCTCAGTCCAGCAGTGACAGTGAGGTGTTTAAAAACTCCATCAGTGCTGCTGTGTCTGATCTACTCATACCAGCACGACACACTAACACACCACCACCATATCAGTGTCACTGCAGTGCTGAGAATGATCCACCACCTAAATAATACCTACTCTGTAGTGGTCCTGGGAGAGTCGAAGGGTTCGAAACGGAGCGTGTGTCAGACAAATATACCCTCCTTGGACACAATCGGGTCTTCAGCCTCAGAAAACAACACTAAATTGGGAGAAAAGGGGAGAAAATGCATAAATAAAATAGATTTAAGGTCTGAGGAAAGTCATTAACAAAGTCATTAAGAAAAGTGTGTGCTGGTAGTGTAAATAACAGTGTAGGAGAACATAATGTAATTTTTACAGTACTCTGTCTCTGCCATCCTGTTGTCTCTCTCTGTGTATTGAGAATAAAATAGGGTATGAGTTTTGGGACACTTGCTGTCTCTCCCTTTTTCATCCCGGATGTTACTGGCTGTCAGTATGGTACTGTCCGCTCATCCCCGGCTCCTCCACCCCGTCCTGTACTTGACGTGTGTGCTGGTGTGTGGTAATAGACTGAGCACTATGTGATCAAACTGACAGCTATGGAGGCATGGTGGACCACATGGCATGTTCTCTGCTCTGCCTCCTGAACCCTGGGTGACTTCACAATGCCCGAGAGTCCCTTCAGCTCATACTCTGTACATCAGCAGCAGGAGAGACCTGCACCAATGGTCTTTAAAAAGAAACAGGGAAAGAAAAACATGGATTTATTTATTTAAAAACCCTATATCCAGAATAGTTGTGACATTTCGTAAAATGCAATAAAAACTAAGAAACTTTTATTTATTTATTCTCCTTATTCTTTATTTAAGTGACAAAAGTACAAATAAATATTTCTTTATTTTGTATTTTTGAATTTATTTTGTAAATTTAAATACACCGATCAGCCATAACATTAAAACCACCTCCTTGTTTCTATGCTCACTGTCCATTTTATCAGCTCCACTTACCATATAGAAGCACTTTGTAGTTCTTTATTTACTGACTGTTGTCCATCTGTTTCTCTGCATGCTTTGTTACCCCCCTTTCATGCTGTTCATCAATGGTCAGGAGCCCCACAGGACCACCACAGAGTAAGTATTATTTAGGTGGTGGGTCATTCTCAGCACTGCAGTGACACTGACATGGTGGTGGTGTGTTAGTGTGTGTTGTGCTGGTAT